>NC_142594.1:41508053-41811083 GCF_965207765.1 Zootoca vivipara
GCGGAACCCAGATGTAAACACTTCCGGGTCCGCGGTGGTCAGAAACAGAAGCGGTCACAAACGGAGGCGGTCACAAACCAAGGTTTGACTGTACAGCAGACTTCCACTTGCACAATTAAACTTTCCTCCCCTTGATTCTTTTCTTCCCTGCAGTCTCTCACATACTTTCAAAATCTGCTGAGGACACATGGGGAGAGGAAAAGGAATGAAAGTCCAGTTTGTGAGCAGAACTCTGTGTGTGCAGTTTTGGCACTGTACTACTGAGCTATGGGCCCCCTCTCAATACCTATGCTGTGTAGGAATTCTGAAATCTGTTTTTCCACTAGACCCAGGAGCCTGCTCAGTCCTCTAGATAGGTCTCAGAGAGCCTGGCCAGAGGCCCACCAGTAAGATCCTGCAGGCTAGTGGGCACAAGAGAAGGGGCATTCTCTGTCATGGCCCCCTTACTGATTAACTCCCTCTCACAGGAAGCAAACTTGGCTCCCTCATTGACTTGTGATAAACAGGGTCTAAGTAAAGGTACATGGCTGTTTACACCAACTTTGAATTGATAATGATGGTGATCATTATCTATGGATGCTGAATTTTAACTGCTCTTTTTGAAATGTTGTGAACTGCCTTGACACAGCTGTTTGGCCCTGTAATATAGCTTAAACTGGGGGGGGGGCGGGAATCTAATTTCTGTCTGTCCTTATGTTCGTAGGTGTCTGTGATTGTTTGTATGAATAACATGTCACAGTCATATGACCGGATTTTCTTATCTTTCTTGAAATAGAAAAAAAAGAACAACAACATAGGACTTGAGCCAGAACATAGCAAATTTGAATGTTGGCATGCACCGATACAGATCCAAGACAGAAATTTACAAATTAAAATTAATCCCGATTGGTGCCCAGTCTTTTAATTAAATTGACCCCCCCAATGGTCTTTGTTAAGCAGTTGTTTGTTGGTTCTACAATTTGACCTAGAAGTATCCAGTTCACATCTTGAGCCTGTTAGTCTTGACAGTGTCCCAGAATACCCCTTGGAAACACTGGTGCAGGGCTCACCGATTTAGTTATGGATTCACAGCCTAATCCAGCTTTCTATCATTAAGAGATGTCAGCTTTAAGCTGCTTATTTACATAAATAAATGCACATTTCCAAAATATTCTGTTTTTCTGTAAAAGCTAATTGACACAGGACTTACGGTAAGTGTAAGCGGCAATTAGAAAGTATCCAAATAAGGTGCAATATTCATTTTACTTAAGAAGGCCTTTAAAGGGGGAAGCAAATTTAGCAAAAATAATTAAGTCTAAGTAAAAGTGGCCTCAATGAATCAGTGCTTATGCAGAGATTTATGCTGAAATCCCACCAAGAAGTGTTACAGATTCTCAAAATAAACCATCACAACTGCATTTATTTTTACACACCTCCCCGTTCTTGAAAACGGCCAACGTCAGCAGTAACAAAATGCAGTCCCTGAAGTGACATAATTATATTCTCTACTTTTAAACCTTAACATGCTCTTTGTTACTGTAAAAAGCATGCCTACAAATCAAACAAATAAAGGAGAAGGAGAATAAGAAAATCTATGCCATTAGTTTAAGCAGTCTTTTGCAAGCACAATGATGGCAGATTGGGATAATCGGTTGATTAAATCAGACGATTAAGAGGGCAGAAAAACTGTTGGAGCTTCTTAAAATTGTTAGAATCACACAAAAGCAGGTGGCTGCAACTCTGCATTAAGGGGGAACCACAAAGAGGAGTGGCTATGTGTTACCAAGCTCTTGATGGCTCCCCCACCACATGGCATTTTAAGAAAAAGTGTGAACTGGGTCCATCAGAAGATAGAGGCAGTTGGGAGATTAAAGCAACTAGGAGCGTAGTGGAATTCTACATAGCATGTGAGAGCCAGTTCCGTGTTCAAGGAAGGCTGCAAGCACCTCCCTCACCTGAGCCCATATCATTTAGCACCCATTACTGTGATGATTGTTTGTGTGTATGTGTGTGACCACCTTGTATGAACATGGGATGCTGCCTTTTACTGAGACAGACCATTGCTCTATCTAGCTCAGCATTGCTATGAATCTAGCTCAGCATTGCTGCCAACAACTGGCAGTGGCTCTCAGACAATGCTTTCCCCTGGGAACTGAACATGATTGCACACTAAGCAAGTGCCATACCACTGAGCTATGGCTCTTTCCCTTTGTCTTCCCTGTGGTTTTTCAGAGAGCTTTCAGGACACCACGTCTGGGATTTTCTTTGTTTGCTGTTCCCAACTATTTTTGCCAGTAAGTGTAATTAGTTATCAATTCTGTGTTGTATTGGTCATGTTATTGGGGTTCATCTCAGGTCCAGTGGCTACTTAACTTCTGCAATATACATTTTGACATTTTCGTAGTCAATTGGGCAACACTATGGCTTCCTCCCAAGCAAATAATCTGATCTAGACACTGTTCTGGTTCAACAGAAGCAACAGAGGGCCTAGTTACTGGGGACTTTCACTTAACTTGAGATGGGACAAGCTTGAAATGGAGGATGCTGAATTCCAAACTTCTGCTTTTCTGCCCAGCTCAGAAAGACCAGCCCCATTTTGGCACACACTCAGAATGCCCTCTGAGCTGGATCCAATTTGAAATGGAGCTTACACGCCATTGCTGTGGCTCTCCAGCCTTCCCCTACATATTCACTCTCTCCTTCCAATTTTATAGCCTTATTGAAGAGAAAAGATAAGTGGCAAGAAGTGCTCACTGCTATATAGAGGCCCCTGCCCCACCTTTTTGCTTAGTGAACTCATGGGGGGATTTTGCAGGAAAGAGGAAGCTTGCTTCATCCATTTGGGCTTTTCAAGTGCTCTTGTCAGCTGCTCAAAAACACACTCAAGGCTTTTTGAGCATTTGTCAGGAATGTCTGAAATTCCTAAAGGCTTTGGGGATCAGTGGTGGTGGTAAGGGGACAGATTGCTATTTGCACATCATTACATGCAGTGCTTTTTTTCTTTAAAAATGCTTAGGGATACTCTCATTTTGACTCAAGAAAATCACCATGTTATAGCTCAAATCAGGAAAAATAAATACAGCAAATGAACAAAAATACAAGGATACACAAAATGTTTAGGGATATGTGTACCCCTGTGTACCCCCAGAAAAAAAGCACTGATTACATGTAACTGAGTCATGAGTGGGGCAGACAAGCTACAGTACGTATACTAATAGTACAGCACAGTATATGTGGCAATGATATAAATGTTTCACATTCTACAAGCATATTCCCTATGCGTTATCTAGGCATAGATAGCAGATATATGAGGCACCAAATCTTTGTAGATATTGCCAACAGATTAAATCCACAACCAAAGCTTCTTTCATGAGTCTTTCATGTTAGACAATAGGTTGGGGGTTCCTTTCCCCCTTGATGATCTCCCATACCTACACTTTGCATTAATCATCACATACCTATGAAGAGACAAATATACACCACTCTATATTAAACTTGTCAAAATGCATCAATTATTCGGTCAGAATAAGATCTGACTGCCTAAATGACTTCTGTGATCATTCATCACTGAGCAGGTTTAAGTTTCTTTAAGGATAATGAGCCAGATTTATTTATTTTTTAAGTAAGTGAGATGTAGGTGTAATCATTCTGCATGAGCAAGGCTTGCAGTTGCTAGAGGAAGAGCGTGTTTTTCCGATTCTGTTTTGATGAAACTCTGCCACTTCAGAGAATATTTGCATTAAATTACATCTGGCACATTATCTCTTAGGGAACTAGTTGATATCCAGGTGGCTGTCACCTGGTGACATCAAATGCTACCGCTTCCATCTAATCTTGCAGAGCTTCTTCCCTCCATCTAACCCCCCACCGCCCCGCTCCTGGTTTTTCACAATGTCTAAACATACAATAATACATATACACCCTAGTGTGTGATGCAGAAGCTTCATACCAAACAATAAGGCTCAAATGGGAAATAAGGGATCAGCAGCAGCGCAGCACCGGAAGTTGCGTAGAAGCAACTTCCGGGGCCGCTCTTCCCATGTATGGGCACCGGAAATCGCTGCCAGGTAGGAAATCCAGGGGATTTCCGGGATTTTTCTCCATTTGGAAGAAGAGCGGGAAATGGATTAAAATCCGGGGGTTTCCCGCAAAAAAATGGGATACTTGGCAGCTAAGGCCTAAACTGTAATAGGAAGAGAGTACTGCTCTCTTGACTAGATGAGGACAATATACCACTACTTTTACTAGTCTTAGCTAACCTGGAGACTTCATACTGCCCATTAAATGCATTGACTTAATAGTGAAACATTCCTATCCCCCTATGTGCTTGGGTCCTGATGCACATAATTCATGGCAGCTCATTAGACTTGAGTCCTAGCCTTTAAGTTTCTACTTAAAACCCAAGAGTCTCTCTAACAGTATCAGAAGTGTGTAGCATGCAAAGATTTAGCAATACTTTGTGTGATCTAATACTTCAGACTCTAAAACTAGTATTTAAGGTCTCAAGAGCTTGTATGCTTAAAGCAAAATATTTTGCAACATGTCTCAAGTTCTCTGCAAGATAATTACTGGTAAGGAGCTGAGTGGTTTATAAAGCTGTTTATAAAGGCCATAAGCTATTAAACTGTGTTTTTTTAATTTTTATTTAGCAAGCTCAGCTCTTGCTGATAATGTGGAGCAACCTTCAATGAAGTTGAAACTGACAAGAACAAAGTTGTGAAATAAAAAACCAGGAAAGGTTGGTAGGGAAGCAGGGCAGTCTTAAAAACCAGTTGTATTCCCATATTACAGTTTCTGTGTGATCAATGGGTGCATAGGAGACCAAGAATGAGGTTCAGAGAGTTGTCAGTGCCGGGTGGCTTCACCTTGTACCATGCATGCAATCATGCAAATAGGCCGGTGGATCAGTCCTGATGTCAGAGCTGTGATGCCTGAAACAGGAGACACTTAACAGAAACTGGGGCTATGAAGTTGTGTGGGAAGAAACTAACAAGCCTTTAAATCAATGTGCATCTGGTAACCGTACAAACAATGCTGACATATTGTCAGTGGGAAAAGAAAGCAAAAGAAGTTTAATAGAAACTAAAGCAGTTCAAAAGAAGGGCCCAGTCTTCCTTTAGTGCTTTTTTAAAAAGGGTTAAACATACAGGATCACAATGACCCCTCCGTGACCACGATTAGCACTAAAAAGCTCAATGGGACAATAGCTCTGGAATATTTCCCCTTTTGATTTCTAAACTTGTTTGTTTTTCTTGAAGTTTCTGATCCCACAGCTCTGGGAAGGTCTCCCCCCCCCTCCATGCACACTCATATTTCTCCAGGATTCCAAATGTTTTAATTGCTTGAAGTGACAGACCAAGGCCCTCAGAGAGGGAAAAGCAATGCATTTAGCACACAGGCAGCTCCCTAACACTCCATCTTGGATGTGTCCAAAATTTGACCTTTCTAATGTTCTCTTCTTTGTGTGTCTGAGATCCTGAAAGAAATTCTGTGAATAAATTCAAAAAAGCAAAACAGGGTTTGTTTGTGTGTTGCTGAATTCACTCTTTCCATGTGCTTCACATCACCATTCGCTTTAAGCTTTCGTTTTAGAAGAAATCAACTTTGGAAGGTTCACAGCTGAGGGATCTTAGCTCCGGGAGGTGTTTCTGTGACTTTTACACAATTAATTTATTTCAGAGACTCTGCTTTCTCCCTTCTGCTTTCCTCTCTTCCCACTTGTTTCTCGTCATTAATTTTCTTAATCAACTTTTGTAACACCCTCATAGACATGGCGCAACAAATGTGATTGAACTGCAAGAATCTAAATAACGTATATTGCTTGCCCTGCTGTGTCAACCTTGTTTAAATTGCTCTGAGGGAAAGGAATAGAGGCAATATTGCTATAGAAGGAGAGGAAGCAGCCAGGCTCTTTTAGAACTTTGGCCAGCTAATTCCAGGAGAAATGAACCATGAGAAACAACATTGAAAAGCAATGTTAAAAAGTTTGAAGTAGTTTGATAGCATAGCTCTAATAAATGCTAAAAGAATACAAGGCAGCTAATTTATGTTGACTTGTGCATTTATTTATTTCATTTATATCTGTGTTTCCCACTCTCCAAGGGGCTTAAAGTGGCACACATAGTTTTCAACACACACACACATTTTATTCTCGTAACCACCACCCTGTAAGGAAAGTTAGGCTGGGGGAGTTTTGTTCGAGGGCCCAGGTGATTTGTAATCAGTTCTCCACCGATCCACTGAAACCAGGTCACCTCAGTCCTATAACAGTCCTGTTTCCTGTGACATGGGGCAAAAACATTTCCAGTGCTATTTTTTTTCCTGTTTTATAATTTGTTTAATAATAATGAACGGGTGCCAACTACCAATACAATACTAGGCAAGCTTGGCAGTTTCAAAGTTTTTAGCTTTGTTTGCTAAATACAACGAAAATAAACATGCTCAATTAGATCACTCTCTAGGGCATCAAAGTTTTCTGATGCAAATTACCATATTTTGCATTTTAAAAATGCAAATGCAAAATGCTCTGGAAAACCCACATCTGAGTCTATTTCTTCACTTCTCTGTAACATATAATTTGGAACTCTTGCATCTATCCTGGCAGCAAAATGTGTGAACTCCACAACAGAGGACAGCATGCATATCTAAGTGCAGGAAGAGAAGAACAGTTCCACTATGAACTTTACAGAGAAACAGAAAGCACAAATTACTTCCTGATCCCCTTTGCTTCATTACATCCCCTAAAGCTGCCTGCTTACAGGAACCTTGCACTGGCAAATCCAATATAAGAGGCCTCTGGAATGTTTTTATCCTTCCAAAAGAAGGCTTTGAATTATGCAGCTGGCAGGAAAAAGATTATACAAATTAAAATTACATATGAGCTAAACTGATTAAGAGGTTAAATATATGCATTAAAAAAAAAACCCCAAATACACATTAAACGTAAGAACACCACTAAAAGTTGCATCTCTATAGCTTCAACAGAGAACTTCGATGGGAACTCAAAAGCACCTCAACTAGTCAGGATGTTATTATGAGACAATTGTTTTATTGAGAATGTAGGCGACACATCTTGCAAACGTTATGGCCTCAGTTGCAGTTAACATAAAGATGTACACAGAAACAAAGTTTTCCACAATCTCCTCCATTCTGCAGCCCCGCAAAGCCCTTCCACTTCCCCAGAACGATATGGGATGAGGAGCAGGGGCTCAGCTCTGAGAGAAGGGAATTGCTTCAAACCAGACAGAGGTTCCTGTCACACAATGTTCAGAAAAACCCTACACTGCAATATATTAGAAGGAGTATTTAACAGGCCAGTTTATGTGTTCATGCTCACTTTATGTGTTTTGCAAGATATTGGTAATGAATGTTTACTACCACCTCCTCTCCCCCATGCTCTTCCTTCCCACCTCTCTTCTCCCACAACTTTATACTGACTACAACATTAATGTCTCACATTGAATATAACTGATCTGTAGAAAGGACTTTATGATCTGAAAACAGAGACTATGTGTATACTTTTTTAACCCGAGAAAATCTTCAATAAAAACGATTTAAAAACAGAATATCCTTGCTATTTCAGTGACAAATTTTCCTAATTAGAATCTTCACTTATTCAGTGCCAATGTATACATGTTTTTATATATATCAAGAAGTGGCCATTCAAATGTCCTCACTGGATTCCCCATCTGATTATAATATCTACCTACCAAAACACTCCTTGTTCTGGTTTTCTGAAACAGGAGGTTGGCTAATCATTGGAGGTATGGGAAATTTATTTGGTTTCTGTCTTTGTTTACATTTCTTCGGCTACCCTTAGAGGCCAAAGGTCTATTCACCATGCAGCAGCAGAGATGAAAAGGCTTAGAAATATCTCAAGGTTCATTACACAAAGCACCTGCCTTCCATAGCATTCATGCATGCAGGACTTTGAGGTTTAGGGGTGAAAGGAAGGAAATAAAAATGACTGACTTCCTTCTTTTCCCATCCTCCATCACAGCAGTGCTCAGGTAAGTCAGCAGGAAATTCCTGTTTCCTTCTCTCCCTCTCCCTCCCTCCCTCCCTCCCCCCCCCTCTCTCTCTCTCCTTCCCTCCCAGACCCATCAAGCTTCAGGAAAGTAATCCCATGCACTACTTCTATATCCTTTCCTAGAAGACATCTACTAGTAGGTTCTTTTTTCTTTAGAAGAACAGACATACACAAATAATTTAAACATGTAACATATTTGAAGGCCAATTTACCTGCTTGCTCACACATTAGTGAAAGCATACATACATATGTATGTTTGTGTGTGATAGGCTGAAATATGACAGTTTTCATATATTATCTTGAACTTCAACTACTTCTGCCAGCTTTCTACAGCAACAATCCACAATACAGTAAATCATTTAAAAAGTCAAGCCAACATAACCTCACCCGGGCTCCCCAAACCCACAATACAGTATGATACAACAGAAATCACAAGAGCTAAAAACAGCAATAAAATACAGGAGCTAGAACCACCAGCCACATCACGGGGCCGGGACTCACGTTTATTCCACTAAACCAAGAGGAAAAAAATCCAAAGCTGAACTTTGTCCCAGAGAATGAAAGACGTTCATGCATTCACCTAAGAAACCCATACATTATTATTTAGATAATTAAGGCAATGGTGACTCTACAAAGGAAGCTTGAAAGGAAGAAATTTAGGGTCCAGTGAAGCAAAATTATCGCTGCCTAGGTTCTACCTATTGTCCTATTAAATTCTGATGCCTTAAACTGCAGCAATTTTAAGCGCTATCAAAAATGCTACAACTAATGACAGTTAATGAAATTCAGTCTCCATGAACTGTTCAGTGTGGCTTTAGAAGCCAAACAATTTAAGCCATGACCATCTATGCAAGACTTTAGAGGACATTTTTTGAAATTCAAATGAGATCTGAGGTGGATCGTCATGCATACTAACAGAAAAGGATGCTTCTCCTCTAAATCAGAGGCACGCGTGCCAAACATGGACAGCAACTCTGTCTGCCAAGTGTGACAGGCTTCTGAAGAGCAAGAAAGAAGCAACACAGCAGATCTACACACAAAGATTGTGGATTTCCGAGGACAGACAACTGCCCCAAACCAAATGAAAAATACTCCCTAAGCTGCAAAAGTTAGTGCTTGCTGCACAAAACAGAATGTATTGGTCGTGGGGGGGAGGCTTTGCATTTTAGATAGGAGTATATCTATTCCTATCTAAAATGCTTGCACAATATGTCAGAACTGGACTACACTTAGCTGAGTGTCAAGCAAGAGTCAAGGATCGGAGGCAGAAGTCCGAAGCAATGAATATGGTTGCCCAGGTAGAGTCCCTATTTGACTTCCAGTTTCAATAAAACTTCCCAGGTGCCAGAGCGCCAATAAGTGGGCAGTGTCATGTGTAGCCTTGGAACATTTATGGCCCAGGAAATGCTTCAGCTCTCAGTGACTCACCATATGAGGCAGTAGCTCACAGAGCTGTGGTTTCCAAATTCTAGCGCTTGTCACAACAAGAGTGAAGAGTATTTCTCTCTCTGAAACTACTTCATGATGTGTATTTTAAGATGAAGGCCACTACATTTTATTCATATGGTTATAAGTTTGTGGGTGCCCTGAACCCAGCACATGTTAAAATCTAGGCCATGTTTAAGATACACCGTAAGGCACGCTGGCTTCCAGGTGAAGTAATTGCCTGGAGAGAGAGGCCATTAAAAGAAAACAAAGGGAAGGGTGATGAAATCCAACCACAAAACCAAAACACTATTGACCAGCAAATGGGTTGAGCCCTGCCTTGAGCTCTGGGTAGTTCACAGAAGACAATGTAAGACTTTCAAGGATGGAGTTTCAGGATTGCAGCTGGGGATGATGTAAACTGGAGGAAAAACTGTTGCAGTTTGCAAGTGGGGACAGGCTGGACGGGGGTGGGGGGGAGGACACAATGTGGGCTGACAGTTTTAATCCAAGACAGCAGCCATGGGAAAAACAGAACCCACTGGGAGTATAATGCTTTGAACCCTTCTATCATAGGCTCAGGTTGTGTCCTGAACTGGCAGGACAACGAGGGGGAGGAAGAGGATTTCAAAGAGGGGTGTAGCTGGGGCTGGGACACAGTGGGGCAAGCTGGGGATGAGGATAGAGAGGGTGATGTAGGAAGTACTCACAGGGTGATGGAGGATGATGAGGGGTGGAGGTCAGTGCACAGGAACCAGAGAAGCAGGATCCAGTGTCAGAGGGCCCCCTGGTTTCACAAACACGGTGGGCTCTGAGGCATAGGGAGCAGTGGCCAGGGCTCTCCAGGAGGCTGAAGCAGGCAAGGGCCCACAGCCCAGCTGGCCAGGTGGAGCTCGCTAGCTCTGGGAAAAGGCATGTGATTCCAATAGGAGTAGGGTTGGAACAAGTGAGGGTCACCTGCCTCATCAAGCTCAGATGCTGCAATCAGCATGCAAAGTATAAAGGGGCAGCAGAGCTGAAGTACTGTGTCTATTAATGTTGATGGACCTCAGCTTGGGTGCTACAGGATCTCTAAGGGATTGTGCTTCAGTTTGGGCTTTGGGCATGTGGATTGACCCTGAGCTAGGGCACTTCTGGAGTGGTCTACACAAACCTGGTGCCTGTGGTGGTGCAAATACCAGCACTTTTAATTGGTTGTGTGTGAGAGGCACCAGAGATTAATCGAGTGGTAGCTGTAGTACTTTTGAGTATAGCTGAGGAGAAATGTTATGTTGGATAGTCAGTTCATTTCATTTGGTTCACAAGCCCTAAAATCAATGACCAAATGAACTTAGGGCTTCAACCTTTCCATTCTAGATACTCCTGCTTATTCTCCAATATTGTTCCATTTCCACATTTCTCCCAAGCTATCTAATTTGAACCTCTGAACTCCATGGAGAATTTAGCAACATCTTTCTATTTGGCTTTTGGAAACACCATGAATAACAAGTTTCACGCATGAAATGGCTTTTGAGCCACTGTTATTGTGTCACCTTGAAACTGTAAGCTGTATTTTTTTTATAGTATACACCTATGAATGCAACTCTATTTTCCTAATGCAGGGGGGGAGCCAAAATATCTCGTATTTCCACTATATATATATATATATATATATATATATATATATATATACACACACACATACATATATAATAAAATGTACACACTGTTTCCTATTAAGCAGAATCTATTGAAATTTTGAAGACAAACACAAATTCCAGGAAGCAATGCTTCTGCTAAACAGATGTCTAAGCCTTAAGTACAGTTTTGAATACGTTAGATCAATTAGCAACCTCTGAATGTTAGAAACATCTAAACAGTGTCATGGAGATGAAAGAGGCTATCTTTGAATGAGAAAAAAGGGAATCGAGAGAAGATTAAATTATGTCTGCAGCCTTAATGAATCAAAGACTAGAAAGTGGTCTGCAAATTGGTGAGTTTTGATGAAATATTAAGGAGAGTGATTATTGATGAAAAATGAATAAGCCTTTTTGATTTCAGCAACCTTTAAATCACATCTCATTAATTAACACAGTTTGTATGCATTCATCCCTATCCTTTAGTCATACTTTCTAAGTGCATTGACGCCACCTCCATATCTGCTTCTGTGCCAGAAAAGGTATATGTGTATGTGTACAGTATATGTATACCCATATAGTTAAGCTTCCATCATGTCTACAAATCATCCAAGTGACAGAAGATGCTAAGGGGCAGGTGCTGTTTGCATGGTTTGTGCATGCAAGGTCTATCATTTGTGCGGTTTGCCAGGTAGCCAAACCATGTGGCTTGTAACTGGTCAACCACCACATCAGTAAAGTTAAAGTTAAAGTTAAATGGAAAGGGGGCCTAATAGATACATATAAGATTGCAGCAATTGTGAAGTAACATTTTATGTACCAATAATGCACAAGGAACAGTTTCAGTTCTCCATTTAGCATGTAACCACCCAATGCCAGATGCACTTTTTATTGTGTATGTCATGAAATTTAAGCTTTCAGATCAGTGTAACAGAATTGCAAATCTAATAAAACCAATACTGTGTCATTAAGCCAGGGTTAGCCAATATGGTGCCCTCCTGGTATTTTGGACTACAACTCCCATCATCCTCTACATGAGCGTAGCCAGGATTTTTGTTAGGGGGGCAGGACTTTTGTTGGGTGGGGGGCAGAACCGTCATGACTGGTCAGTTAAGCATTTCTATTTTACTTGATCTAGGGAGGGGCAAATTGCCCCCCTGTCCTCCCTTGGCTACACCCATGATCCTCTACCATTGCCCATGTTGGCTAGGGCTGATGCAGGTTACAGTCCAGAACCCCTGGAAGGCACCACGTTGGCTACCTGCTCATTAACCTATGACCAAGCATTTGACAATTATTGCAGTGAGTTCATCCAACAATTATATATTACTGTACATTGAACAAGTAATTATTTCATTGAAAGCTTGGCATTATGAGTCAAATTCTGCAACCAATAGCTAAAGCTGAAATTTGGTGTATAACGCCATGGTCATCCATGAGATAGTACAGGTCTAGAGGTTTACAGGGATGAACAGCTGAACTGAGCTGCCAGCTAAGGATGTCTAGAGACCATGATGATACGCTTGTGATGCTTTTATGAGAAGATGCTGTATATACTGTGTCAGTTCTTCTAGCTCAGTATTGTCTACACAGGCCTCCTGTCAAGAGCCAGAGTCAGGAATAGGGCAGCAATAAAATAACACCAGTGTCCTTCATTCAAAGTGACTTGTTCAAAGCAGCTCTTCCCAGTAGGTCTTGCCCCAATGAGGCTGTTGCGAGGACCGAAGGTCCCTGCCTTCCCACCGCTTTCTAAGGATCGTCTCCCAGCAGCCTAAGGCTCTGCTGTCTTATCAATCATTGCTCTGCCCTCTTCATTTCTCTGCGTTCTGGAAGACGGGAGGGAGAGGGGAGCTGGTCACAGTAGGAGGGGGAGATGCCCTGGATTGTTCTGCAGCCTGTTTCCACTGTCTCCTGCCCTTCCCTCCTTCCCTGCCTCTGAGTCTGGACTGCTCTCTGCCACAGCCTCTTCCTGTTTACTAAACCATGTTGCCTCTTCAGCTTCTGACACCACATCCTCCCAGTCTGTTCTCCTTCTGATCACTTATTTTTGTCCTACCACCAATCCTGAGCTCTCAGCCTTCTTCCCCTGGGAGTTCCTGAGCTGTTGCCTTCCACCACTCCTCTGCATTCAGCCACCTCCCTCTATCTGCTATCCTCCATAAGTTTTGACTACAACTCCTTTCATACCTGACCATTGCCCATAGCTGCCAAGTTTTCCCTTTTCTCGCGAGGAAGCCTATTCAGCCTAATGGAAAATCCCTGAAAAAAAGGGATAACTTGGCAGCTATGCCATTGCCCATGTTGGCTAGGGCTGATAGGAGCTGCAATGAAAACACACACAGAGAGGGTATCAGGTTGGGGAAGATTAGTTTACATTGATTGCAAACGGCTCTCTAGATTTTCAGATTTAATTCTTCTGCCGGCCCCATCATGAGATGCCAGGGGTTGGATGTGGGACTTTTTGCATGCAAAGCAGGAATTTTACCACTGAGCGACATCCCTTCCACAACACCACTTTTTTCATGAACCAAACAAAATATGGATTTTCTCAGACTGTGCATAGATACATTTTAAGGTTTTTTTTAATCTCAAAAACACCAGATTTTTAGAGTACCGAGGTGAAGGCAAATAATTTTGTGCTAACCTAATACCCTTTTAAATGCACCCCCAGATATCTTGAGATGACCAAGTTTTGCGGTTTGTTGTGATTACAAAATTTTTCCATATTAACGAGCAGCATTCTGTAACATGAGGAAAACAAAAGTAGCTTTCCTTTTTCATCTTCTAGCAGTAACATGCCTAACCATTCATTTTCTGAATATTAATTGTAGCATTACACTGATTAAGGGTGACAAAGTTCTGACTCACTCCTAAAGTAAATTGTACTTTAAAAAAGCTCTCTTGGCTTGCTACTGACAGCTGTGGTGCTTAAGTAAAACATTTGCAAAACTGGATTGAGCTATTGCTAGCTCATAACAAAGAATGATTGTTAAGTGACCTTCAATTATTTTATCTATAAGGTGAAATTTTGGGTGGGCCTCTCATTCTCTTCCTGTTTTGCAACCTGCTAGGGGAAGCCCATTCCTTTCTTATCTTTCCATACATTCTCCCGTGTATAGAATGTCTTAAAGAACCATGCCAGGCTTCTTTAAAAAAAATAAACAAACAGTTGCAGCCCTTTGATTATAAAACAAACCTCATTAAGGCGATAAAGGAAGCAAAAAAAAAATGGGGCAAGAAAGTCACAATTATTTGTCCATTGTAACTGCAAAGTTAGCTAGTTTTGCAGCCATATCAGCTCTTAGTCTTGCTAGAAAGACTCAAGAATATCTGTCTAAAACTCATTATGAATCCTCCCCACTATACCTTCAAAGTCATAACCCAAACACTGAACAGAGTCACAGCAAATATACTTCACAATAGGGGCTCTGCATAAATCCTCATGAATTTATATTAAAACCGGATTTTTATTGCATCCGTGTTGGCAGGAGGGAGAGTAGTAACCTAAGACCACTAAATACCAAAGTTAGTGGGACCAATTGCTTCCTTTACTCAGAATCTGTGGAAGAGCAAACAATTCTTATTGGTCTGTTTGGGGAATAGATGAAGGGCCTGTTGGTTCACGTTACAAGCAGCAGTAAAATAGAAAACTGCATATCAAAGTCTATAAATCAAGTCAGAAGTCAGTTGTTATTGTCATAATTTTTTAGGGTGTAGGTGTGATGCTCATGACCACCTTTGTCTATAAAATCAATATTATCTGCTCCTCAGCAGAATATGCTTGCTTATGGTGACAAGAAAAGGTTATTTTTTATATTCCCATTGAATCCAGACAGAAGGGTTTGTGGTAACCACTTGGAACCCACCAATAGCTGAAGAAAAACCAGTAAAAAATATTCATCAGGTACATGTTATCCAAACAAGAATACAGGTATATTGAAGGAAATTAGCTGGAATTTTTAAAGTTTGACCAACTAACTTGTCCAGCTTCATATCTGAGGCCAGGCTGTTTGAATGTATTCATCTGTCAAATCCTTTGGATCGTCAGATCTCATGCTTTGGTTCCTAGAATCAAGTTTTGGGATTCATCCTCAGAGCCTCATAAGGTAAAGGGTACTTATTTATCTACTTGCACTTTGACGTGCTTTCGAACTGCTAGGTTGGCAGCAGCAGGGACCGAGCAACGGGAGCTCACCCCGTCATGGGGATTCGAACCACTGACCTTCTGATCGGCAAGCCCTAGGCTCTGTGGTTTAACCCACAGTGTCACCCACGTCCCTTCAGAGCCTCATAGTGGCAAGCTAATTGCAGGACTGTTACCTAGTCCACAACACCTGCTAACTTAATGACATCTCCTAAGTCCATAAATGTGCAAGACTAGTTGACACATGCCTGCCACTGGAAAAAAAAATGGATGGGAATACTCAGAACAAGACAAAATGGCCTTTCCCCTGATTTTTCAGGACTATCAAATCTCTAGCCTTTGCCATTGTGCTTGCTACTATAACATGTTCACAGGTCAAATCCACATACCAGATTTTTTTTTACTTCCAAGATTTGGCAACTCCGCTGATGTGACAACATATATCACAGAATATAGCAGGTACAGTTTGTCCTGCAGAGTTTTCCTTTGTATGATGGCCACCAATCTGACATGAAAGTCTATTGAGTTTTTGTTCTCTAGCAGGAGTGCCAACCTGAATAAAATATTGTGGGGGCCCAGGTAAGCCCCACCCCACATAATCGATTACATGATGCATTGCACACAAACCATTTGAATGGGAATACCCATCAACTTTGTGGGGGCACAGCCCCTCAAATATTTTATTGTGGTTGGCCGAAGCCCCCACAGCCGCCAAGAGTTGGCTCCTATGTTCTCTAGCCACACAAAGTTTCTGCATCAGTGTTTTTTCCCCTTAAAGTGCTTTCTCACACCCACACTTTCAACAGCAAACCCCAATGGCGAATCATAAGCTGCCTTAAACACCTACAGTATCAGATTCAAAAGTAGTTTGCCATGGTGTGGGTGGGTGTTTTGTGTGTGAGAGAGGTTTGAAGACAAGTTTAACCATTGCTTAGGTTCATGAAACTAATCTTATGATCATTTGGACCCCAGCCTATTATACTGAAATTTCTGAGGTCAGTTGAAAGGGAACACATTAGGTATCTGGCAGGGTTCGATTTGTGAAATGAAAGGTATCAAATCCCAAGGTTCCTTTGAGTGGGCGCACTCATTCCCAAGCTATTTTCCTTAACGTTCGATACTGCATGCCTAGGATAGGCAAGGCTTTCATAACCCTACTCATGGACACTACTAAAGAGCAATGTTTGAGTGCAATGCTGATGCTGTTTTGAGAAGATGAGATGGTGAGTTGCCTCAAGGGCCTCTTCTTTTGCTTCACAAAACTTGAAAAAGTTTAGCAGGTCTGGCTGTCCTCGAGGCCATCAGCAGCTGAACTGACTTTCGAGACCCGGAGGCGCACGTAACAAATAGCAACCTCACACAGTTATTCATAACTATGTTGAGTGAAAGCATTCCCTTTCTAGCAGTCTCATTAAAACTGTCCTCAATGGGACTAATTCGCAGAACGAGGTGCAACTCAACATAAGCAAGCTTGCCCATTTGGGGACTTATAAGTAACCACAGAAAAACCGGGGGGGGGGGAAGGGGAGTTAATAAATCCACAGCCTTTCTCCAGAATGCACTGCGGCTGGGAATAGTAATAAAATTGTGACCTTTCACTTTTGCCAAAGCAGTTCTAAGGTACTACTTCATAGCAAGTCTAAACCTCTCCATTAAAGAGAAAAAAGAAATAAATTTCCAGCACTTACAGAAAGTCGTATCTCTCCATCTATTATAGGTTTGGCAGAAAGTTTAGATTTATATGCAGTGGCACCTCAGCCTTTAAAGATCATTCACATGACTGACATTACAAATAATGAAGTTTAATATAATATTCTAGTATCTTGCTTTTCCATTTTAAAGAAATATTTACCTTGATATTGCTATGTAATATTTTACAGCTCTAGTAAAATATGACTCAGAAGGTGATTTTTATATAGAGGCCTCCGAGAGCAAGTGTTTTTACTCTTTTTCAGTGCATTTCTAAATCATATTACTGAATAATCCACTGCCTCACAGAAGTTAAGCTGAGATAAATACTATGAGATAAACAACAGCAAAATAAAATGGTCTATTGCTTTCCTATGACAGCAGTGTATCAGGATCATGTGTGACAATTTTTAAAACTCAACATTCATGTGTTTTTTTTTAATAGACTAAACAAAGGGTGAGATGGATTTTCTCCCTGCTTATTCTATCCTGGTCGAAAATTCTTCAGTTTATATATTCCTATGACATAACTTGATTCCACTTTTAGTGGAACAGGAACCAGTTCAGCATAGGTCTCCTTTTTCATATTTTTCCTTTTAATGGCAAAGCGAATGCAAAAAGCATATGATTATGGTATTTACGCTTCCATTAAAGTGTCCACAGCAAGTTGGGTGATTCTAGCCTACTATTTTGAAGCTATTTAGGTTTACAGCAGCACGGTGCCCATTTCATTTCAATTATATTTGAGGACAATGCACTCTTGGTGGAAACTGATGGCACAGCGACAGCCAGTAAATGTCCATTTGTTGTTGTTTAGTCGTTTAGTCGTGTCCGACTCTTCGTGACCCCATGGACCATAGCACGCCAGGCACTCCTGTCTTGCACTGCCTCCCGCAGTTTGGTCAAACTCATGTTCGTAGCTTCGAGAACACTATCCAACCATCTTGTCCTCTGTCGTCCCCTTCTCCTAGTGCCCTCAATCTTTCCCAACATCAGGGTCTTTTCCAAGGATTCTTCTCTTCTCATGAGGTGGCCAAAGTATTGGAGCCTCAGCTTCACGATCCGTCCTTCCAGGGAGCACTCAGGGCTGATTTCCTTAAGAATGGATAGGTTTGATCTTCTTGCAGTCCATGGGACTCTCAAGAGTCTCCTCCAGCACCATAATTCAAAAGCATCAATTCTTCGGCGATCAGCCTTCTTTATGGTCCAACTCTCACTTCCATACATCACTACTGGGAAAACCATAGCTTTAACTATACGGACCTTTGTCGGCAAGGTGATGTCTCTGCTTTTTAAGATGCTGTCTAGGTTTGTCATTGCTTTTCTCCCAAGAAGCAGGCGTCTTTTAATTTCGTGACTGCTGTCACCATCTGCAGTGATCAAGGAGCCCAAGAAAGTAAAATCTCTCACTGCCTCCATTTCTTCCCCTTCTATTTGCCAGGAGGTGATGGGACCAGTGGCCATGATCTTGGTTTTTTTGATGTTGAGCTTCAGACCATATTTTGCGCTCTCCTCTTTCACCCTCATTAAAAGGTTCTTTAATTCCTCCTCGCTTTCTGCCATCAAGGTTGTGTCATCTGCATATCTGAGGTTGTTGATATTTCTTCCAGCAATCTTAATTCCGGCTTGGGATTCATCTAGTCCAGCCTTTCGCATGATGAATTCTGCATATAAGTTAAATAAGCAGGGAGACAATATACAACCTTGTCGTACTCCTTTCCCAATTTTGAACCAATCAGTTGTTCCATATCCAGTTCTAACTGTAGCTTCTTGTCCCACATAGAGATTTCTCAGGAGACAGATGAGGTGATCAGGCACTCCCATTTCTTTAAGAACTTGCCATAGTTTGCTGTGGTCGACACAGTCAAAGGCTTTTGCATAGTCAATGAAGCAGAAGTAGACGTTTTTCTGGAACTCTCTAGCTTTCTCCATAATCCAGCGCATGTTTGCTATTTGGTCTCTGGTTCCTCTGCCCTTTCGAAATCCAGCTTGCACTTCTGGGAGTTCTCGGTCCACATACTGCCTAAGCCTGCCTTGTAGAATTTTAAGCATAACCTTGCTAGCGTGTGAAATGAGCGCAATTGTGCGGTAGTTGGAGCATTCTTTGGCACTGCCCTTCTTTGGAATTGGGATGTAGACTGATCTTCTCCAATCCTCTGGCCATTGCTGAGTTTTCCAAACTTGCTGGCATATTGGGTGTAGCACCTTAACAGCATCATCTTTTAAAATTTTAAACAGTTCAGCTGGAATATCATCACTTCCACTGGCCTTGTTATTAGCAATGCTTTCTAAGGCCCATTTGACTTCACTCTCCAAGATGTCTGGCTCAAGGTCAGCAACCACACTACCTGAGGTGTACGAGACCTCCAAATGTCCATTAGCAGCTGTCTTTTCATGGGGTTCTCTCTCTGGATGGTGGGTCACAGCATATTCTCTCTCTCCTCATTCTCTTTTTCTCCCTGCCCCTTCTCCCCCCCCCTCTCTCTGTGTGTAAACGTACACACACGTACACACGTACACACACACACATTTAGCAGCATCATTTCAATCTGAAATAATTATCATAACAATAATGCTAAAAAACCACAGCCAGTATTGATCAGTCTTTTTCTTTCTTTCTTCCCTATGATGTAAAACATACCAGCGACACACTTCTTAGCTTGGCTAAAAGCTCTTGCTACAGGAATACAATTCTCCAGACACTGTTTGGTATGGAAACAGAAGGAATAGAAGGAAATAAACCAATTATAAACTCCATCTAGAGCCCCCCCCCCACACACACACTCTGTGACTCTCTGATGCTCATAATGAAGAAGTGGGGGGGGGGAATACAGCTTAGCATTCCCAATAAAACAAGGAACTAATGTAGGAATGACCATGGATAAATCTTTAGCTGATCTTAAAATTAACTCTTGGTGAACAATGCCAGGGAATTCTTAATGAGAAATGTTTGGTAAAAAAAACAACCATTTGTTTGTAATGGAAAATAACTAATTTTTAATTTCTCTGAACATTACCCAGTGAACATTTTGTTATGTTTCAAAGGAAATTACTTGATTGGAATTAAATCTATTGGAATATAAACTTGTGAGGATCAGGATGGAAACTGGCAAAAAAAAATTAAAAAAACCTTCACACTGCTATCAGTAACTTTTTACAGTGATTTCAATGGGACTCTTAATATAAAAAGGGACTTTTGACTATCGACTTGCTTGTAGACTCCAGCACATCTTGACTCAAGCCCAGCAACATCTACACACTACATTGACAGGCAGCTTGCAAAGCCTCTGCACCACTGTACTAATGCCTGCCTCAGGGCAGTCTCGAGCAGGTCGTGCGCCCTGGCGCTGAGGGGCGGAGATCGCTCCGGCGCCCCCGCAGGGCGCAGCATGGTTTCCGTGCGGCACCCTGCCTACCAGCCCGGCGCACCGCGCCACCGGGAGTCTACCTAGAGCCGGCCCTGGCCTGCCTACCTGGGTCTAGCACCCCCACTACCAGGAAACACAGTTCTCGTGGCGGTGGACATTTTGGTTTCCCCAACAGTGTCCTTGATGTTGTGTTGGTCTGGAGCAGGCATCCCCAAACTGCCACTCTCCAGATGTTTTGGCCTACAACTCCCATGATCCCTAGCTAACGGGACCAGTGGTTGGGGGAGGTGGGAATTGTAGTCCAAAACATCTGGAGGGCTGAAGTTTGGGGATGCCTGGTCTGGAGCATTATGAGAAAGCAAAACGGTGCCTGCCATAAACATATGATGGCCAAATGGCTGCTGCCATTTCCCCCCCCCCCAATGCCCTGGGCACATGCAACATCTGGGGCATTGTAGGAAATACAAAATTGTGTATGCCAAGAAGCAGCTGGTCTTTATTGTGAACTTCAGGAGGCCCCATTCATATAGGAGGCTGCCCGCCAAGGGTCCTGAAACCTGGAGCTACTCATTGGCAGAGTATAATCTGCATATTAACGCTAACAAAATGCACTTAATCCTTTTTGTAGCTTCACATTAAGCATAATGATACTGTTGGAAAATCTGGAAAAGATTGAAGATTGCTTTCTCAGCAACAGTGCACTTATGTGCTGGACCATTTTCCTCAGAGTTTAGTTCAGGTGAAAACTTTTAAAACAACCTTTCACCCGAATGTCATATTTTTCTTGGCATTACACACAGCATACTGTGCTGCACCATAATAGCTGTATTAGAAATTAAATAGCTCAACAAAACCTTCTGGGAAACTACTGATATTTGTTGTTTCTTAAGGCACCAAGAATGATAGGTAAAAGAAGGTCGGACAAAACTGCGTCTGGGAAATGCAACAAAAAGCCTGAAGCAGCAGACTGGTCCTGTCTCCAGTAATATTTAGCATAATTATAGGAGTGCAGTTATGGCCCTGTATCATAGCTGTCAACTTTTCCCTTTTCTCGTGAGGAAGCCTATTCAGCATAAGGGAATTTCCCTTTTAAAAAGGGAGAACTTCACAGCTATGCCCTGTTTTAAGGCTGAGATGGATGAATCGCATTCTGTGCCTATAATGAAAAGGGAAACAATAGGTTCTGCAGTTTACAGTTAGAAAATAGCTCTATAGAGAGATATTCTATTGGTAAAGGTTCAAGAAAAGTCATTTGCCCCTCTCAGATGGGATACATTGCAAAGCCAAGTGTCAAACTTGTCATAGTCCCTAATCCTGGGGTGTGACCATCCAACAATCACGTGACATCACAATGATGTCTTGTGTCCAGTTTTTGGAAACTGGTATGAATAAAGGCCCTGGCAATTAGCCGACTATAGTGCTGTTCACGGAAGCCCCAGTGAGCATCACTGCCTAGACGGTTAGGTGATCAAAAGGGCTTCCATGCACAGCACTCTGTAAGCTGCAACTATCAGCTCTTTGTCAGTGCTTCAAAAGTGCTGGGCAGGGAACCTTGCAGGTGCTACTGATAATCTACCTCACTTTTAGCCCAGCCATGTCTTTACCTGCCCCACACCTGATTCCATATGTAACAAGGGGTGTGGCTTGACCCAAATGACCTCATGGGCCAAATGGGGAGGCCTGGCTGGCCGGTGGTTCAAAAGTTCCCCAGTACTGCTCTAATCAATAAAACTACTAAGTCATTCTATAGTGTCAGGCCATTAGGTCTATATATTCCAGTATTGTCTACTCTGAATGGAAGTTGGGGAATCTTTCTTTGTGTTGTCACCTTTAACTGGAAATGATTGAGATTGGAACTGGTGATTTCTGAATGCAAAGCATGTTTTCTATGGCCTCTGCCGACAGAGTTCTTACAAATTCTTAATCTTTTTTTCCCTGACTCCCTTCACTTCTTTCTTCCACTCTCTACTACCCCTTTGTTTGGCTTTTACACCTTCTATATCTTGCCTGCCTTCTTTTCACATGCATGGCACTGGATTTGGTGAAATCTGACCTGCCTAGAAGTGGCTGTGAACAGGAAAAAGCATTTGTTTCCCAGCCTTACAGTTCAGTTTGGATTATGAGCAACAACAATGAAAGAGTATCTTTATTACTTTGAGCTTAGTATGAATTGTTACTAGCATACCAATCATAGATCAAATTAAGTGAAGGTCCACAAACAGCTTAGCAGCAACCTCTAGTATGGTAATCATTAAAACAAAAAACAAAAAACAACAGTTTTTTAAACTGGGCAAGAGGGAAATTAGGAATTGGGTATGGGTAGGTTGTCATATCCAAAGCTTCAAGATTAAAATGTGTTGTTTATTGCAGGAATTGGTGTGAAACGGTCAAAAGGCTGACAGAGAGACCCACCTTGGTGTCAAGAAACAGTGGCCTACATAATTCCGTTTGCACCCCTCTTTCCAAAACAAAGGCAATATTCTCCCAGGCACTGGCCCAGAAAACCAAAGTCAAATGCTACCCACAAGCACCACAGCTTATTACTAGAACTGCCAATAATTGAACCAGAAGCTGTTCCAAGTTTGACTTTAATTTGAATTATACTAAACAGTGCAATTTGGATCCAAAAGCATTTCCAGGAGATGATGAATTGTGTTAGGATCATCTGAAAAGATTGTACTGCTCATTCCATTATGACTTGATTTGTGTGAATTCAATATTTTTCTCTACAAAGGCTTTTAAAAATCCATTAATAAAATGCAGTTCTGGCTTTACAGCTGATGAACAGTCACCTCCCACAGCCAAAAATAATAAAATAAAATAAAATACAAACCAGACATTGGAAGCAGAATATTGACTGTAGCCTGGTGCCTACCTGTCTGCAGGTGAAGACTTGGAATTGCGTGCTTTCTTTACTTGGGCGTATAACGCTTCAACGGTTGGCCCTTCCCTAGGGCTCTGTGGTCTATTGTTCATTGTGCCACTATTTATGGAGGAATTATATGAAGCAATTCCAGCATACATTGAGTCACCATCACATCCAAAAGTCCTGTTTAATTCTTGGATCTCGGCATAATCCCGTTCCCGAGCTTGTCTCTCGCGAAACTCTCGAGTCTTGGCTTGAATTCTGGAAATGAGAAATAAGGCTAGAAATATATTTGAAAGCTGGGTGCAAAAATGCTTATATTCATGGGTAAGTAAAACCTATTGGGGGGGATCACAAAAGTGCTTAGAGTGCAGTACTTAAGAATCATGGGGCTTTAGCCAGAGTTGAACTTCCCTAACTCTTTAGAAATCTTGTGGGTGGGGCGACACATACCGGTATAACTCAAGGTTTGCAAGCTGCAGGCAGAACAGCAGTATTTTCATGTGACCATACTGATGGCACCAAATTCCTGTTTGGGTGTTATTCCTCTTGTCCTCCTTCTCCATGGGCTCATTATACCCAAGAACATAAGATGAACCTTCTGGATCAGGCCAAAGACCCATCTAGCTCAGCATCCTGTTCTCCCAGTGGCAAACCAGATACCCCATGAAAAGGCTGGAAGCATAACCTGAATGCAACAGCCCTCTCCTAACAAGTGATTCACAGCAACTGATATTCAGATACTGCCTCCAACAGTTCATTATGCTGTTCATTTTAGCATTGGAACTCCCTTAGTCTGGATATTCAACTTGCTTTCTCATTAGGTAAAATGTTGTCACTCAAATAATTCTTACCCTGCCATATGTGGCTTGCAGCTTGCCTCATAAAACTACAAGTGCTTTGATTCTTTTGCATGTGGTAATTATTAATCATTGGTGTTTGCATGATGATGTATTTCACACCATAATGACATCACATTGCAACCCAATGCTTTCAGTATCCTTTACCATTAAAAGCATATGGTGGAGGTTTTAATCTTCTATTTAATCTAACTCTGCCCTTCATCTATTCTATTCACAGACTATTTAATGCTTTTTAGCAATCCCGCTTTATGGTTTCTATAAAGAATATCTCGGAAGGATAAAAGCTGGCCTTTTTTAAATCAATAGAAAACTTTCCATTGACTCAGTGAGAATAGCATATCATTCATTCATTGACTGTATAAATATCTCATTGAGTAATACCTATAATTAATAAGAAAATAAGCATCTCCACATATTGCAACCACATTTCTTCTGTGAATTATGTATTATAGACATTTGAATGTAATTTAGATAATGTTTAATACAATAGTATTATGGCTAAAATATTAGCCATTCCCATTTAGAAACTACATATTTTGTTTTTTTAGGTGCATTACTAAGATTTGCACCTGCACATGGAAAGTGCAGATCTGAAAAGAACGTCTTTTCAAATATTGTGTATCATACAGGTACACTTAGAAAAATGCATTTTATCAGGACTATATGTGCCTATTGTCTACTCCAGGGGTAGCCAATCTGACATCCTCCAGGCATCGCTGAACTACAATTCCTATCACCCCTAGCCATTGGCCATGATGGAATTTGGAGTTGAACAATATCAGGGGGACAGCATGTTGATTACCCCTGGAGTAGACAATAAGAACAAATAGAACAAAGAACAAAGATCTAGGCTGATACAGCAGAACCTTTGGGCACTTTACCATGTGAGGCAGCAACACACAACATTCCCCCCGACTGCATTTATTGGTAGGGTGGAGGTATAAAATTGGTATGAAAGCACACAGGCAGCACCAAAATGACTGGAGGCGTAAGTAGTTTAGAAATGCATGTTATAGCTTGACTAACGCTACAAATCAGAGACACATGCGGAGAATTCACTATCCCTTTGATTATTCAGATAATTGCCGCTGCCTTTAAAAATTAGAGTAAACATGATGTTTAAGCGCTTTTAGCTGCAAAGTATTGGACTCCTGTAGTGCAAGTTGGATAATTTGATAGGTTTTCCGGCACTGTTAAATTTAACAGCAATAAGAGCAGCTCACTTCCAATAATTGCGTATTAGAATGAATCATCCTTAAATGGATATTTGGTATTAAGAGGGTCCCTCATCTGCTGTGGCAGGGAGAGGGAAGTGTTGTAATGGGTGTGCCTTTCAAGACTTCAGATCTATATCACCCTAACCCCAGGCATAGGTAAACTCGGCCCTCCAGATGTTTTGGGACTACAACTCCCATCATCCCCGACCACTGGTCCTGTTAGCTAGGTTTGATGGGAGTTGTAATCCCAAAACATCTGGAGGGCTGAGTTTGCCTATGCCTGCCCTAAATCCTGCAAATATGGTGTGGGCAAATTGGAGAAACCCTGTTTCTGTTTTATAAGCTATCAGTCTTGGCAGGCAGACCAACAAACCTACCATCACCACCTGCCCCAAAGAACACCCAGTATTCTAGATGTTCTAAAAAATATGTATTAATTTTACCTAGAAAGGAATCTGTACTTTGGTCATGACTGCTTGGCTATATTGCATTTCCTGTTGTTCTTTCCTTGCAACTACCGTAGACATACCAATGTAACATGGAAATAGATCAGCACTACTAATCCTGTAAACTGCCCTGACTCTGCAAAGAGTAGCTGGGTGTGAATGGTTTAGTGCAGGCACCTCCAAACTGCGGCCCTCCAGATGTTTTGGCCTACAACTCCCATGATCCCTAGCTAACAGGACCCGTGGTCAGGGAAGATGTGAATTGTAGTCCAAAACATCTGGAGGGCTGAAGTTTGGGGATGCCTGGTTTAGCGAGTACTTTGGATGTTGTAATGTACCAAGCCACAGTTTGTTAGGTATGTCGCTCAAGAGAAAGGGCTATTTCTCTCAATCTTTATGTAAGATCACAGGAACATGTGAAGCTGCCTTATATCAAGTCAGACTTCTGGGCCATCTAGCTCATTATCATCTATACTAACTAGCAGCAGATCTGCAGGATTTCAGACAAGGGTCTGATGCTGCAGAGTGCACCTGTGAACTTTTACATCTCTGTTGGTACTGTGATATGTGAAATGCAGTGCAACTATGAAAGTCAAACAGCTTCCAACTAATTGCCACCGTTAAAGCCCTGAATGATACATTTGAATAAACTAAATCTTAAATACCAATGCAAGCTGCTCATTTTGGTGGTGTTGCTTTTTAAGGCAGAGGACCACTGGAAATTTAAAAGCGAAAGGACTTTACTGAGAAGACTGAGAACTAAGATGGATTACATGGCACACAGATATTTGTTTTTTCCTTAGCTGTCAAATAGGGTGGTCCATGCACAACTATATGTGTCAAGTCATGGCCAAAGTGCAAGTAATTGTGTGTTGAGTAGGATTCAGAAGACTATAACAAAAAAACATTACTGCACCAATTAAAAATACCAAAGTGAGATATCAGTTCGTATTTACAGTCGATAGAGTTTCTACTCCCAAATCTCTTTGTCTAGTCTACAAGTGCAATGAAAATATTTTGCTCTGAAGAAACAAAGTGTAGATTTCCCAGTAAAAATATTATGGTCTCATTGGGAATTCTGGAAATACACCAGAAGAGCATCCTGCTGTTGAAGCCCTGACTCCATCTGATGTTTTAATAGCTCCAGATGGCCTTTACTGGAAGACAACACTCTCACTATTCTTTTATCATGACCCCTGAGGTCACAAATGATCTGCAAGGATGGTGCTATTGTCCTTTCAAGAGTAAGCTAGTATGCTTCCCATTAAATCTTTGCTGTTATTTGACCATACTTTCACTGACAAAACGAATACAATCAGTTTTCTCAAATGGCACTATATGCAAAATTATAAGAAATGTGTTTTTCTGGCTGTTCCACTATAGTCCACATTAAAGTGAACAATGCCATTTGATGCATTTTTTCATCAGGTGGCTTTCTAATGCAAACCACATGAGCAATTCCACCTATTCATTCATGTAAGAATGTTGGCCCTGAAAATAAAAATCTAAGCGCATTAAGGTCCATGTCTACCAACTTTAATGGATGTTCTAAGAACAGTGAGCCTATTGTAAGATTCATTGCTGAGAAATAATTAATATTCACATTTTTAATGAATTATTTGTCCTTTGCCATTGTCATAAATAAACACTCTGGATTTGCATAGACAAAAATATTAAATAAACTAATGCTCTAAATAAAGTAATAAGGTTAATTTCCTTCCTGCTGTCACTAAATTCATGTTAGCAGCCTCTCTTCAGCTTGACATCAATTAATGATTTTAATTCCACACTCTTGTCACTGTGCTCACTACCCTTTCCTCTAATTAAAATGGATGATACATGATGAAGGGAAAACACAAGACTTCTGTTCTTGTAACATTTCTATTCATTAGTATACTTTTTTTACAGCAAAAGGCTTGTAGATTTAATGGCACTAAAGGAAGATGAAGAAAGGCTGTATTATCTCTGAGAGGCGTAGGCTTTAACACCCTTAAGGGGAACAGACAATACATAAAATTACCATTCTTGGAGGACCAAGTCTTCCAGAACAAGATATCAATATAGTCTATTAATAAGTATGCATTATCTGTTAATAAATGTGTACATGCACATCAATGTTCATATACCTTTAAATGTATGCACATTCTATTTCATGATTATACTTTGGGTGTCCACAGTCTAAATAAATGCAGTTTATTGTGACATCTAACACTAAGCACTATTGGGCAAGAATGCAATGATTTTGCTCTGATGATGTGACATTTATATAGGACAGTCTGGTGTGACAAGAAAACTGAGGAATGCTGGTTTTGTAAAGAGAGAAAAGATTTTTACCATTTATAGAGTTATAGTAGTAAATGTGACTAATTAAATTTTCCAGAAAGATTGGATTCTTCAGTATGCTTCTTGAACAATGTAAACTTGAATGTCCCCATCAACATATTGGGTCCCAGGAAATCTTCATATTTTAACTATGGCAAGAAGATTAAAAACTTAAAAATATATAATTAGGAAGATGTGGGAACAACCGGTGGCTATAATGCTAAGAGATTAAGGAAAGATAGCAACCCTACTGAATACATAGAGGTCAGTAATTTACTATATGAAAAGAGATTTAGAAATATTAGGAATGTTGGATTGATTATATGCTGCTGTAGGATAATCTGGTGACAGTATAAATGCATACTTGAGAAATAATTTCATTCCAAGATGCTGCAAAAGTTTTTAAGATATAGGCAATTAAAGCATTTTACGTTATTTATAAGTTATTTAAGTTAAGTTATTTATATTTAACTTATGTACATTAATTTATTTTGTTAAATGTATATAAATGTACATATATACACACATCAGTCTGCATTGCATCTTCAAAAATAAGTTATTTTGTTTACATGATGGATGAGCAGTCATCACCTTGACGTGGAAGAAGGTCTCACTGTGTTTTAGGTCCCTACTGCCTTAGGTAAGTAGTCTGTTGCAAATATAACTTCCAGCAGAGACTGTGAAGCTTATAACTTTTAAAACCTCACTAAGCATTCCTTCTGGTTCCAAGGGAGAAACTTTTCTCACATCACTTTTCAATTCAGAGACAGGCTGATGACGTAAATATCATGGTACAAATTATTTGGAAAGACTGCTGTACTCCTTTTAGCCATTTATAATACATTCTTAAATATAAAGTAGAGTTCTAATGCCATCCTTACAACTGAAGAGTCCTGGCAACGTACAATGCATTTAGAAACCAAGACTGAGAATCTTTGCTGCAGTCATTATTTTCAATCCCATGGCCTCCTAGACATTCCACTTGGCAATTTTCTGTCTCTACTTTCTTCACACTTGGGATCAGAAAGCAAGGCCTTCTATCAAGACCCACAAAACCAGTGCGGGGAGCTCCCCCTTCTGGTTCAGGAGCTGTGAAGGACAAATGCTGTTTTCATTTCAGCACTGATACCCACTGACTAAATTTGCAAAGAGCAGGATACTAACAGATTCACTTCATAAATGTAATCTTATTTGACTAAGAAGCAAAAGGGTAGCAAAGTTTTGAAATAATAAACACCAAGAGTAGTTGATTTGTTTTTTCAAAGGACGTCTCACATTTAGAAATGCACAAATACAATTGTTACCTTTTGGAGACTGATCAATCTTTAGCACTAACTTCCGAAGCTCTTTGCAAGTCAACAAAGTCAGGAGCTCTTAAATATTTAAAACAGCATTTCAAAACCCCATCACGACCCCCTCAAAAATCTAGCTATCGCTGTAAGTAATCTCATTCCAACTTGTCCTTGGGAGCTAACCAGTGGCAACATATTTTTTTCTGTTCTAATCCAATACAGCCAATAGTTAAGTGATTAACAAGTAAACATGTATTTATAAATAAATAAATAAATAAATATCTAAATAGTATTATTGTTGTTTAATTAATACACACTGCCAAAAGAACTGACAGACAAGGATGCATATCTAAACTGTACAGAGATTATAAATGTTTGGAATGTAAGCTTTTGCTCCTCTCAAATCTCTTCTTTAGGGCCTTTCCAGAAAATCAATTTTTTTAGTGTGAGAAATGTGTAGCGGTTTTTCATTTGTTGCATGAGATCCAGACATTTTCCCTTAAGGAAGCAATTCTGTTTCGGTAATGTCACAGTTTCCCCTGCATTCAAGCCACAATATATTGCTGCTTGGAGGATGTAGCTCTTTTCCCAGTTAGCAGGCTGCAACAGAGTGCTCTCTTGAATATGATTCACGGGCACCTATTGGGTAGATTCCATGACATCACTGATGATAGGGGGAAACTACCATTATGCTGCTGCCATGCTATGATTCAGACTCCAAATCCTTGAAAGTGGCTTCTTTCAGGAGCTGAAGTTTACAAGTATGGAAAAACCTTGTTTCGTTCATGTTGCCTCTTTCTTAGTTAGCAAGTCTTCACATTTTGCCTTGAGATTCCAGCAAGAATCCTTGCAAAGGTTAAACTGAGATGGGAGTTGTATAATCCTGTGCTGTTACCCCCTCTGCAGGCTTAACACATTCTCTCTGTCTCTGCTGAATATCTTACTATATTGCACTTAATTGTTGTTTAGTCGTTTAGTCGTGTCCGACTCTTCGTGACCCCATGGACCACTTAATAGGGAATGACATAATTGCATAATTAAGGGAAAGGGTCATATATATGCGGGAGAGTATCTGTTTTACATGCAGAAGATCCCTGGTTCAATCAGCTTTTTCCTAGTTTCTTCTACATGGTGATCAAAATGCCATCATTCTATCAATACAGGTGCACTGACATATTGTATGTGTCATATGTAGAATGCAATGTACTACTGTACTGAAATATCTTCCTTTTTTGTGGATTTCAAGGATACACCAAGAATGGCTGAAGGAGTCTTGGTTCGTTCAAGATGGGATTCATAATAAAGCAGTGGAATACTGTATAAAAATGGCAGTCTTAATTCAATTCGTTCAATGGAAAATTAAGCTACATTAATTTGCTTGTCTTCTAATCAATGCGAACAAAATACTTTCAAGACTTTGAGCAAAATACAATGCAAGCAAAACACTATTAAAATTATAGAGTCAGGGCAAAATAATTTTATATAATTGTGGCCCTGATTGATTTTTTAATGGAGCATCCACTTGTTCTCTGACCCCAGTGGACTTTTGCTGCATTTTGGTTCTACACAGCAAATTCATTACACCAAACCTAGCTCCCCCGTGCATTTCATCATTAGAGCAAGCAAATCTGAGATTAAGTTATCTGTGTCATTAACAGCACAGGAAGAAGCAAAAACAGAAGTATTTCTAAAAACAAGCTACTGTCTAAATTGAAATGTTCTACTGGATCCCTAATAAATTTTTTTCACGGATTGCCTAAAGTTTCATCCACAGAAATGTTTTTATTATACTGTTTTACACTCCCTGCTTCTCCTTACAGTAGTAAGTTTCAGGGCAGCCCTTTTAGATGGTCAGTTTCCTTGCGAAGAGCCATTTAAAGTCCCCTTAATTATATACTATATTCATCCCAAGCAGTTTACAATGGGTTGGATCTTAACATTTTTTTTTCTGATTTGTTCTTTTTAGAGTAATAAAGAGCTATTGTCAACACTGTTATTTTTCTTAAACGATAATCACTCAATAAAACGAAAGAGAAAAACATGAGAATATAACAATCATAGGCAATATACATTGGGAAACACATTAGTAACTGGCACTGTAGGAAGTTGGTTGGAAAGAAACTCCCAACTTCGAAGGAAAAGGGAACAAGTAGCACAGGAAATCCCAAGACCAAGACCTCCCCTGTAATCATGCAGGCCCAGTGAATGTATCACTAAAGTAATTATTCCAGCTGCAATATCCTTCATGCAGGAACAAAATGTGGGAGTCAATTCATGTAAAATTACCCCACCCCCCCTTTTTTTGTTAAGACACAGACATGGCTTAATATTTAGGGCTGCTTTCTCACAGTACATTTTTGGATGTGCACATTAGACTGAACATTTGTAAACTTAGATATGTAACGTATGATAAAGTAAGCATTTGGGGGGGGGAATCACAGGTTTATGGCACAATCATACCTAGCTTGAGTGCAATCCAAGTTTGTGAAATGTTCTTGGGAGATGTGTCATTAAGTTCATATGTTTAGGGAGGCTTTTAATGTTTAATAAATTATTCTATTTTATTTTTCTGTTGGAAGCCGCCCAGAGTGGCTGGGGGAACCCAGCCAGATGGGTGGGATATAAATAATAAATTATTTATTTATTATTATTATTATTATTATTATTATTATTAGTTACATTAGTGCATAGTAAATACAGTGCACAACAAATATATCATCACTTATTAAAATATATGCTATGATGGATTATTGCTTCTTTTCCTTGGGTTTACACAATGGTAGGAATAAAGGTGCAAGGTAGTGATCCTTACCAGGGATTGGCTATCAAGATCTCTCTCTTTAAATATAGGGTTAGGGAACACAGATGCTATTGGACTCCGCAACTCCAATCAGCCACAGTCAAGGACGATGAGAGTTGCAGCTTAGCAACATCTGGAGAACCATAGATTCCCCCACCTCTGCTTTAAACTGAGGACATGAATTTAATTTTACTGTTGAGGGTATGTTTACAATTAGCCCAATTTATATTTCCAGGCTAAGAAATAAAAAAGCATGCATATTCGTGCCTGCATTAGAAAGCCATGAGAAACAAACTGTTTCTTCTGTTGCTTTATCAGGTTCCCTCCTCTCTCTTTTGTAACATTTGAAGCCATGCTAACAGAAAAGGAGGGGAATGTGTCTTGCCCTATTTTCCCCATCAGTTTCTATTTCTCCTGAAAAGCCTCCCTGAAGACCGGCAGCTTGCTAAATTTCAGCTCTAGGACACCCTATGAGGCACGAGGGCTGCTGTCAGAAGCAAACGATGCCCACCCTTCATGTACATAGAGGCCTCTCTGGATCCCAGCCCAAGAAACTACTTTATGCTGGTAAGAATTTTCAAAACTGCTGGCGGACATCCAGTGTAAAGTACTAAGAGTTTTCTGATCGGAACAATCAATAAAATGCGTAGACATGTGTAGTCCTGCTTATAAAACTATGCACATATTTGTATTCCAAGGTAATTTAATGACCCAAATTAAAAAAGGGATCCGACTGCAGTTCAACATGCAATCTAAACTGGAATAGCTTCATTAATATCAATACTGCAGCACGCTGCAATTAGTCAGCGACCTATTTTCTATTAATATTTTTTAGAATTATAAATAGCCATCGTTGTTAGTGTTTAACTTCACTGCAAAGTAAAATGTTGTAGGAATAGTGGCAGCGATTTAGAATCAACTGTTGCATCATTAAGCTAATCAAGTTAATTGACTTCAATGTGATTTTGTAGTGCTCTGGAAGTGACAGACTGGAGTTGCAGGCCTGCGTTCAGATATAAGCATTTATGAGAATCAAATTAATGTTATTTGGTGCATGATTGTAGCTAGGAACTCTGGTCCAGATGTCCATTATGGACATGGGAGCATCTTTGTATGCACGCACAGCTCCTGCCTCATATAAGCCTCCTTATCCAATGCAATTACAGGTTATTCCAGGCACACATTTCTTTCTGTGTGCATAACTGCACTGAAAAGTTTGGGAAGTATGCATTAGCTAGGTACGTGGGGGTGCATTTGGTTGGTTATTTGACAGAAGTAATTATATAAAAGCATGCAGATCTTAAATTTGAGGGGGAAATACTCCAGCAAAGAGTACTCACTAGTTATTTTATACCCAGCTATTTAATCTACACAACACTACAGGACAACAGGAAAAGGTTGATCTCCAGTGACAATATTTATTTCCAGCGAGGAGTTTCAAATTCAATTGATGACACAGTGTAAAATCAACAAAAGTAGATACGCAAATGTTTTCAGGAAAAGATACAAAATTTATTCCAATTCCATATAAATATTAATGTTTTTGGAAGTGTCTAGACAATCAATTCTAGCACAGGTGTACTTATTACTCCAGTTGCCCCTGTAAAGAAGGGGGAGTGGGGATGACAAATTGTGAAACAGATTCCTGGTTGCTATAACAGCCTCTGAATATAGTCAAATTATCCTAGCTGATGTCCAATATATATTCTGCTTTCTCCCATTAGTTACATGAGCTCTACAAACATCTTTGTATCTGAGTCATTTGACTAAAAAGGAACTCCAGTGGAATGTAAATTACCAAACGTAAAAAAAAAAAACTCTATCAAGATTTAAGCAAAAGACCAAGTCTACCTCTCCTGTTCTTGCTTCATTCGCATTCTCTCCTCTTCTGAAGTAACAGCTTCCTGCACTTTTATTTTCTCAATCTTGTCATCTTTTCGATGTTTGCCAAACCTGTTAATAACAAAACAAAAGTTCTAACTTGTCAACAGGAACCATAATTGTGTAGGCTTCTACTCTCCGCATAGAAAACTGTGTGCTCATTATAGAATGACACTCAAACAAAGGGGGCGGGATGGAACGGCAAGGTAATCATCAAACAAATATAAGTTTGAATAGTTCAGCCTCAATGATGCTTATATTTATAGTAGCACTCCTGGTGAGATGTTTATTTTTAGATTAACACCTGAACCATTTTATTGCACATTCTGCTTTATTTACTCCTAAGTGCAACGCGCAGATATAGTTAAGCAGTGTACATGGAGGTTAAATTACTCCTGTTTCCGGTGGTGAAAAATGGCAGACTCCCACATGATTGGACCTCAGCCGTGCTGGTAATTCAGGGTTCATATGGGGGTAATTAGCCCTGGCAGACTCCCAAGGGTGGGGGAGGACTGTCTCAGACCCGCAGATCGTCCGAGATTGTCAGCTGGCATCAAGGTGCAAGCGGTAGGACGCCGGGTCCCAGGGCAAGGCACAGCTGGCACTCTCTCGGCCTAACTTACCTTACAACCTGGGGAGTGAAGAATTCCAGTCACAATTAAATGTCCAGCTATAGTCTGAGGCAGCTGCATTACATGTCACTAAAACCAAGTCAGCTGGCCACCATTACCACCAAGCTAATGCTGTAATCTGTTAAGAAAAATCTCCTTCTGTTAAAATCCAGCTCCACATCAGAAAATGGGGATGGGGGTGGGGAGAAGAGAGCTCTAATTCACAGTAAGGAAAATATATCCAAGAGAAATGTTAAATGTCTTCTTCTCCCCAGAAACTTCAAGATGTCATATTTTGCCCTGCTTAATGTATTTTTCAGTGCCAGTGAATAGCTTACCATTAAATATCAACAAACTGAATATCACACTCAGATTTTCTGAGTGTGTATGTGTTTCTCCCTTCCTTTTCTTGATGAAGGCTTTACATTAACTTATAGATGGAAATAAAAACACAGCTTAGAGTTCCTGTATAATTGGAACGAAAGCAATTTTTTATAGAATTATTTTTATGACAGATTGAAATAACGGTTGCAAATTAAAAATATCCTGCCTGTCCCAAAGTGTGAGAAAATGATGAGGGTGAGCGGATGAAATCCTCTTGACTAATTGCCAAGATACTCCAGGGTTGTTAATTTAACTCCCTCATTTTCCATTTGCAAAAAAGAGAAAAAAGGTCAGAGAGCACTTTGAGAAGATACCTGTAAGCTCTCCAAAACGATATGCTGTCTAAGTCCTCAAGTCAACTAATTTGTGACAGTTGGGGCAAGCATCATTCTATATGCAAAAAATGATTCTGTGCTCTTCTCTTTGCAAACATCCTAGAACATCTTCACTCATGTCAGTGCATTCTATTGCTATCTAGATTGTGGCATCTTGCAGAATCCCTTGCAAAGCACTATCTTGCAGAGCTGCCAGAGGAGGAACAGATCACTCTTGCCAGAAATCTGAATTGCTTGCTTCAGGTTTTCCCACTCCCATTCTTCCATCCATTTTGACTTTCCTCCCAATTTCCCCCTCCGCACACTCCATCTGACTATTGAGGCAGGTCTACCACCCTGTCCTAGGAGTACTACAAACCTATGACAGGACTTTTCAATAGAAATGGCATGGACAGGACAACTGGGAATGCTTGGAGAGTGGGCATTTCCCCCTGAAGATGAAAAACATGTCAGTCCTGGGACATTTCAACAGTGACATGAAGGAAGACCAGCATAAAACTTAAAAGAAATAAAACCAACTCAAACATATACTGGGGAAAACGTAACCAATGCTTATTTCACGATGTCAAATAACAATGTGCTAAATTGCGTTTGCAGGAAGTAGGATGAGATCTAAGCTAACAAAATAATGATAAACATACCACCGGTTTCTTAACTGAAGGCCTTTTGAACAAAGGCCCCCTTTCCATGTGGGAGACATCTGCAGAGACATCTGCATTCTCGGATAGGGTAAGGGTATTGGGCTTGCAGTTTTTTGTTTTAATTGTAGGATTTCTGTGAGCTGAAGTCCTGGTGAGGTTGAATAAAACAAAAGGGTAGGAAGGGGGAAATTCTTGGGGCAGAAGGGCTGGATCATAGTTTTAAAACAGCATACCAGGAGAGGCACTCTCAGTACTTATACTACATCATTGCCATCTCCATAGCAAAGCACTTACAGTATGAAATTGTGGGAAGCCTCTCTAACCTGCTTCAGAATGGATTTGCCTCAGAATGAAATCATTTGCATTCAGCCCTGTTCCAAAACAAGTCCTTGTTGCACAACCCATGGAGCAAGGAACCACTTGTAACTACATTCCCTTGAGATTCTTAAAGCTAAAGTTGCCCGATTTATTCAATGGTGGCTATCTAGTCTTTTATATATTGCTTGTGTTTGGATTATTAATGTATTTGAATGACATGGTATGATTTTACTGTTTAAACTTATGCCAATAAAGGCCAATAAAAACAAGAACAACATCCCCTATTCTCCTTGCGACAATGAAGGGGTGCCCAGGTATAAACCTATGTCCCAATCCAGCACAAATTCTGCCACCACAGGGAGGCAACAGCCATAAAAAGGTAACCAAAATGATGGAAGAGAGGGAGAAACTCCCATACATGGAAAGGTGACATCATTTGGGACGTCTTAGTTGAGAGAAAAGGTGACTGAGTACAAGGTGACATGGTTGAAGTTTACAAAATTGTGCATGGCATAGAGAAAGTGGAGTGAGAAAAGTCTTTCTTCCTCACTCATAATGTGAGAATTCATGGGCACCCAAAGAAGTTGAATGTTGAAAGATTCAGGACAGATAGTTCAACTATGGAACCCATTCCCAAGGAAGTTCTTGCTGGGGTAACTATAGGAGTCCAGTTCAAAACCAAACCATTGGGGACATACCAGTACTCAAAATCAAGAAGATATGTGTCTTTCATAGAATCAAAGTTGGAAGGGGCCATGAGGATCATCTAATCCAACCCCCTGCAATGCAGGAATCTTTCACCGAATGTGAGGCTCAAACCCACAGCCCTGAGATTGAGTCCCATGCTCTACCAACTGACCTATTAGTTCCCCTTCAACCCCTGATGCACTCCTTGAATGAAACAGATCAGAGACGTAAATAAGTGCCATGAGTTCAGGGATCTTTGTAGCAATAGTGTAAACAGAATGTTCTTTGGTAGGCTTTAGATTAGTTTCCTACAGCTCATCGGCAGTTTCTCCAAAGCAGGAATGTGGAATCTGCAGATGTTAGACTACAGTTCCCATAATCCCTTGTTATCAGCCATGCTGTTTGAGGATGATGGGAATTGTAGTTCAGCAACATCTGGTTGGTGTCATATTTCCCAGTGCTGCACTAAAAGGACGAGTAAAGCCAATGCATAGATTTAAATATAAAGCTAGCAGGTACAAACAACAGCTTATTTGTTCTGCTTCAATTTGAGAAAACAAATTGCAATGTTTACATTTTAACAACCTAGTTTGAAAGAGATACACGTGTTTGCACCAGCAACACCACTTTGAAAGAACAAATTGATACAATAAAAATAATGTCCATGTAATCTGCTAAATGGATTTAATTCTGACACATTACTGATGAGATCACTGCTGTCTGACAAATCATTCGCAGATTTCATTAAAATAAAGAGCAATGGAAAAAGCATCCACTAGTTGATTAATGAAAACACACACACACACAAATGATTGAGACAATTCAACAGCACTTCCCCACCACCACCACAAACAGAGAAAGAACCAACATTAAAAATTAACAAACAGTGTCTGGGTCTCCTATCAATGGTGCCAAGGGCATGCAGTTTCCCTATAATAAGCAATATTGTTACGTTTTAAAACTAAATGCCAGCATTCAGTCTGCCATCAAAGCACTTTAATGCTCAAAGCAACAGTTCCTACTCTATAATCAAAACAGATGGCATTTTATGTTATATATATTTAACATTTTGTAAGTATATGTAAAAGAATGGCCCAACATAATCCTAGAATAAGGTAAGACATCATTTAGAAAAGATAAAGAAATAACAACATTGATTGTATTCACAATAACAAAAAAGGATTTAATGGCTTGATTCTAAAATACCAAAGAGATTTCCGACACATCATCATAATATGCATATTTATATAGCCACTATTTTCAACAAGAAAATATTCACATTTTAATGATAAAAAGCCATCTTCTTAGCATTCCACTGTGGTATGTGTACACACACACACACACACACACACACACACACACACATATATATATATATATATATATATATATATCTTGTGTGTTGGTCTCCACCTCTCACCAAATCCGCTTTACCAATGCCAATGAAATTTGGACACAACGTCACATGCGAATAACCGAGTGTCCACGTACCATTTGTGTACACAGATGACACCCTAGCGCAAGGTAAAACCCCGTTTTGTGGACCTCAAAACTCAGACAGCAGACACTGCCAGGCATGCTGGGAAATGGAACCCAGAAGCTGCGTCTCCAAGGGCGGGACAGAGTTCATCCTGGGAAATAGAATGCTGAACCTGCGATCTGGGGACTCGCCTGCATTGTGGCTGGGGGCAGGACAGGGACGGGATAGCTCAGGTTTGCAGGGAACGGAACTGGGGACCTACAGCAACGCGTGGCAGGGCCAGCTATATACACCACCAAAGTGTCCTTTCTTCAAGATATGTTCCCTGCCATGAATGCAACACAAAGAAGCATTTCCCAGATGGATCCAGGTTTACTGATCCCTCCCAATACCAGAAATATGCAGTGAGAACGTACGGTAAACACTCGAAACAGGATGGTGACAGTCCCACTGCATGTTACAACCTGAGTGAGGATGGCTTGCCTTAGCAGAAGTTGTTTCCCAAAGCAACCCCATGGCACTTCTAATATTTGTTCCAAGTTCTAACTGAGAGACATAAGGCTAAAACTAAGTGACCTAGATCATGCTTCTCCAGAATGGTGCTTCTCCTGTGCTGTTAATAGCAAGGTGCCTGGGAGTTGTTTGCCAGGTGTGCCTTCCCCCATCAGTGTATCATTGTAAATGATAGAGAGAAGGGCTGTAAGCTCAGCCACAGACCATCTGCTTTTCATGCAGAAGGTCTCACGTTCAAGGTAGGGCTGACCTTGCCTGAAACCCTGGAGAACTGCTGCCAGTAAGTGCAGACAATACTGAGCTAAATGAACAAATGGCCTGATATATAAGGCAACATAAGGGAACTTCCTATGTTCCTATACAATTCCGGATTTTATTTTTTGCATGTTTAAAAGAATGTTAAACATGCAAAAAATGAAATGGCAATCCTCTGGTTTCCACATTCACAAGACATGCCTGGGCAGGTGGCATGTTAACCAGGGAGAAATAACATATGGAATAGAGGAGCAGGGCCATATCACAGGCCACATTCTGTACTTCGACAAGTTGCCTTGGTTCTCTGTACAGAGCCTATGTATTATATTCTAAACAGCACAGTTCAAAATATTTCCTAGTTTATGTGACAGCTTAATGAAAATCCTGCCCTTCATTCTCTTGTCCTTGATCCATCTTAGACAGCTATTTCTCACTTTATTTTCCTTACTTTTTTTTGCCACTAGATTTCCCACTTGCTACCTTCTACAAAAGTCTCCCCAAACAACTGCCCAGCTAGGTTCTTGTCTCAGGTTGGCAATTTGTTACTATGGTAACTTGCTGGAGGTTCAAGACCCAGAAATCCACAACATGCATTTGCTTCACAAAAAGGACAGTAGGGGAATGCAGGTTGCAAATGCATGCTTTGCAAACCAGGAAACCACTTATCCTGAGAAATGAGTCAGGGGAAAAAGAAAAGATAATTCTGCAACTGAAAAGGAAAACAGCAGCAAGGAGATCAGACCCAACAATTCAATGTTTCTTATACACTTGAATACAAGTCTTACAAGTTCCAAGTCCATTTTGTAAATGTGACCTCAACTGCATTTCTCTATGACAGAGAACCCTGGTTTGCATGGTATTCTTCTGTCTGTCTCACGTTCATGGCAACGTGAAAAGAAACTCCTCCCCACCAATGGCTATGACAACCCTGACCAATGTTTATGCATGGGAATAAAATCTGGGGATGTATTTATTTATTTTAAATTTTTCTATCCCATCTGTTTCTCAAAAGAGACTCAAGGTGGCTAACAGAAAGTTATAAAACAAATAGAATCCCTTTAAAGAAACACCAACATTCAGAATAAGATTTAATAATATCCATCCTGCACAGCAAATTCCAGCAGTAGAAAAGGAACATAAAACTGAGCCAAAAAATACACAAAGATTTAGAAATCTAGGTCTTAAAAGTGAGAGCCAACACCTCCAAACTGTCAACCACCAAAGTACCATCTATAAATTAAGTAAAGTTGATGTAGTCTAGTGCTTACATGGAAGATAACTCTTGACAATTGCATTTTTTGGAAGAGCTGCAACTGGTGGGGAAGGTTTGGCCTTTAGGTGGGAAGGATTAAATTGGTGCAGGGGGTAAAGTGGCATAATGTGTGTCATTTATCTTTCCACTTAATTTAAACTAAGTAGTTTTAAGCTAGCTTTTATGTAGAGTTCTCTTTGTTCAAAAGCATGTTTATGTACCGAAAGAGATGTATGTATGTTGTTTATTAAGTGACGTGACACTAAGGACACTTTGGGGTGAATATGCTATCAAAAGCATCCTGGAGCAAGAATACTGGAAAGGTGTAGTTCAACATTTACATCACTGGGACAAAGGACTAGTATTTTCCCTTGCCATGGTGTTTGTGTCCTATGCATTAAATACTGAAAGTTCTTGTAAATTACATGAAAGGAGTAAACTATAATATGTTAAATAGCAGGTTGCCGCTTCAATGACTGAATCAAGAAGGAAGGATTATGAATAGAAAAGCTTCTATTGAAACATAAGAGTCTTGGTAATCAGCAGTGATGAGTGCAACCACAGAAATTGAACACTGAATTTTAATGGAAATGTTGTAAAACCCATGCATTTCTAAGGTTGATTAGGAACAGCAAAATCACAAAAACCCAAGAACTACTATTTTTAATATATATTGGCACTCAATAGTCCTGATAGTAACAGATTTGATATGGTTTGAACTATGCACAGAGCTCAGCTCCAGAGAGTTTTTTGTGCTTAAAAAACAACAGCTTGGAAGATATGAACAAGTTAAACCTGCTTTTAATGGGTAATGCACTCTTAATGGACAACATATCCTTACATTACTGTCACTTAATGCACTTAGAAATGTTCTCTTTCCAGTCAGTATTATCCAATCAAGGCTGTGGTGCTTTGTTAGCTAACTAAACACTTGGGAACTCTATAGAGATCTAGGCAGCAGGATGCTGACAGCTATTAAACAACTGTAAATAAGAGAGAGATATACTTAACTTGGGAGTCAATTTTAGCTCATAAAACACCACACATTTTCATATAGCATTTATACTCAGGAATACCTATCACATTGCATGTGTAAGTAGCATGCATGTATGACATTGTAAAAGTCACAAACAGTTGATATTTACAACAATAACAAAAAAGAGGTTTTTAGAAAGGCCTGTAGAGACAGCAATATCCAAATTGTATTGGCTATGGAAATTAATTTTTTTTGACACAGCCAGTAAAACAGGAGGATATTTGGACATTTATTTATTTATTTAACAACATTTATTACCGCTTACTAGAATTTACTCTAAATGGTTTAAAATAAACACTCTAAAACAGACCTTAAAATACCAATAACAAGTTAGAGGGGGTGGGGAGTAAAATAAAACCAGTACAGTCGTACCTCAGCTCCCAAACGCCTTGGGAGTAAAATGTTCCGGCTCCAGAATGATCGAAAACCGGAAGTGAGTGTTCCGGTTTTTGAACTTTTTTTTGAAGCTGAATGTCTGGCATGGCTTCTGCTATTGTTTTCAGTGTGCCTGAGCAATTGGTAACCAATCGAAAGCTGCACCTCGGTTTCTGAATGTTTCGGAAGTCAAATGGATATCCGGAATGGATTTCATTCAACTTCCAAGGTATAACCGTAATCATAAAACAGTTACACTTACTAAAACCATGTCTCAAAATTACATGCTAAAATTACATGCTTGGGTATACTCACAGGAATAAAAAAGTTTTTAGTGGTTGCGAAACAATACAGTTAAGACACCTGCCTATATTACTGAAGAGATCAGCTGGATTTAGCATGAGTAGTTAATGTCAAACGTAAGCAATATGAAGATTACACAACAGATTCTTAAGTAAAGGTTTGGTGTCTAAAAACCACGTGTAAAGATGGTTAATTTGCACTCATTCTATTGCCGTTTAGCTGTACAGCCTGTGAAACGAGAGAGACTTTGATGGCAGCTACTCTAAATCAATTTAGATACTAATAAATTTGCATTATGGTCCTTTTAAAATCAGCAGTGTCCACTTACGAGCATTCAGGCCGTAGCCTGTTCTCCAATATGTCCTCTTGGCAACTATACTTCCAATTCCATGCTCTGTACATTTTAATGCATTATTGTTTCAAAATACAATGCTACAAATTGCAAATTACATCTGGCTCAAGGGCTGATTATGAGAAATACTAGCGCTACTGCCTCTGCCTGAATAACTCTGATAATAATAATAATAAGAGATTGATTGAGCTGCAAAGCAGCCATATGATGAGAAGGGTCCATTTGAACATTGCCATCAGCTTCTTTTGTTAAAAACAACACTTTGACATGTCACAGCCAACAAATCTTACTGCATTTGGTTACCATGGTTTTCTTCCAATTTAAACTATGGGTATTTTCCCAGAAGGGGACAATATAAGAAATAAAAATGAGACACAGGACATAACTTTTCAAGTTATGTGGATGTAAAAACAACTTTTCAAGTTATGTGGATGTAAAAACAAACACAATTTATTTGGGGGGATGCTGTCAAAAAGAGGAAGTGTTACTAAGGTATTTCAAAAGGAGGGATAACACATAAAATAGTAATAATCTATAACTTAAAAAAATCATGCAATGACACAGTGGCGTTTTTTCCCCCATAATATGTCATTAACTATGGATGTAAAAGAGAAACCACAATTAGAGATCTTAAGAAACTGATCTTTGAACCAGGATCTTCTAGGTTCAAATCTCAGTTCTGGCAAAAACTTGCTAGAAAGATATGTAGTCTGCCTCTAAAATCAGTCTTCATACCTAAGAACTGGAAAGCAACTAACGTAACACCAATTTTAAGGTGACCCAGATAGCATTTGGATGTCTGTTCTGGAAAAACTGGTGGAAAACACTATTAAAAATAGAATTACCATGCCTATAGAGCAGAGGTTGCCAACCCAACATGCACAGGCACTACTGCACCACGAATGATGGCAACCAATTTCTGTGAAATGTGAGTGGTGCAGATTACTTGCACATTTTTCCTGGTACTGAGGAATGCTCCTTGTTATTAGACAATAACAGCACAGAGTGTGCATGTTATCTACGTAGTCAGGACCAGCAAGACATAGCTGACATCCCATGATAAAGATATGGAGTTGATGGATTTGGTTGTCTCTCAAATTTTGTGTTAGGCCATGCCTCCTCCAGGGCAGCCATTTTGTGAGAGATGTCCCCAGCACTCTCTTGCCCACTAGTCCAAACATGTTGGCACCTCTGATACAGAAGAACAAGTCTTGCTGAAACCAAACCAGCATGGGTAATTCAAAGGTAAGCCCTGTCTCACTAGCTTCTGAACATTCTTTCTCAATAAGCATACACTTGGAGGTGATCCAGTCAACACTGTGTATTTGAACTTTCAAAACTTTGGACAAATTACCTTTTGACAATGGAACAGGAAGCAGAATGTAATAATATGGGGGCAGCAATGTAGAATCAGTCACAGTTTTGCAAAGCCTCATCAGGCTCTGAATTTCCCTTATAAGTTGAGTTTTCTCTTTAGTTTTTGGGCACAGAAGAGATTTTACAAATGTAACAAAAGAAAACTGCAAGTCACCATGTCCATGAGAAACATCAAGGGAATGGGTGGTGGATAAGAAATTATCTCATGGCAACTTAATTTGAATAATGGTCAGTGATAATCAATTCTTCTTCTTTTAAATACAATGATTCTACAGCAAAGTTTTACATATGCACACAAAAGGTTAACCAAGCTCTTGACAGTTCACCTGGAACCTCCCAAACATTAAAAGTTCCCTGCAGACCTCATTATCTGTAAAACATTTTTATACGTCAGCATTTTCCTGTCAATTACTAGAAAAATCGTTGTTGATGTAGCTTTCCCAAGGAATATCCTCTGCTGAATAAATTAAGCAATATATAGTATTACTTTAGACCTTGAAAACTGATTTGCACATTCAATTTCAATGTATTAGGAACCCATTCCAGGGAGAACACAGAAAGGACACTGAAAATGTTCCTTGTCTCTCCAGCTTTTAAGGTATTCCAACATAACAAGAGAGTAAGCAGATGGGAAATATATATTTCTAGAACCATAACAGCTGTGTGGGCTTCATGTCCTTCACAAATGTGTAACGGGAACTACAGTACCAAACGTTATATTCCACCGAATGGCTTGGAAGTAGATCTAAATGATGCACTTCTTGATTAATTTGCACTTGATTAATTTGCAACTATCAACCAAAGGCCATTGCTTCAGATTTATCCAGAGCAATTGCCCAGGTATGCAGAGCAGCTGTTGCATATTCATCAACAAATAAGTGCTTACAGAGAAGAGTCAGCTGATCCCAAGCTTATGCAGAAGCAGGGAAAAGTTAATTTGGATTGGTTTTAGGCATTTCGAAATACCAAGGAAGGCTTGGATGGGGAAATGAATGAAAGATAATACAGGACATCTGAAGGTGCCTTATACTGCATCAGACTACTGGTGCATATAGCTACATATTTTCTGTGCTGACTGACGGTGCTTTTGCAGTCCAATAGTTTAGACAGATGCTTTTCCTAGCACAACGTAATGTGGCAAAATAAATATGTACATCCACTCCACTTATTGGAGGAGACACAAAAGTCATTTATTGTAACTGTAACTGGTAAAGAAGCCTTGAAACCAATGGGGAGAGGGTCTGTTAAATCTTTCCCATGCAAAACTTTGTAAAAGAAAACTAGCCCTAAGTTGAGCCAAGTTCACTTTTGCTACTGATTTTCCTGGGGTGGAGGTAAAACAAGGAGAATCGGTGCCTCCTCTTTTCTACTTTTTTAAACAGCACCATTTCCCCCATAAAGCTATTTTGTACCACTCATCATCCAAACTAGCCCATATGCTTTTCCTGATGTGGGACTGTCTCATTTTCATCAACATGTTTTATTCTATGTGCAGCAGAATTTTCCTACCCTCCCACCTAGTGCAAGTTGCCACTTAGGTTATAAAAGTTAACTGTGATTAAATGCTCGTCATGGTATACTGAAATGTTACTGCATAGTAAAAGGTTTACTGCAGCTCTCAAAAAATACTGACCTGAAAGCTATCAAAGCGATGACATTGATACATGTCTGTCGTTGCATCTTCCCTTTGCTGCTAGTTCCTGCTTTTATAGCGATACTTAAAAAGAGGGTTTGTACAGAAGAGGGCATCCCATCCCAACGAAATGGTGGTGCCCTTTCCAAAACTATTACTGTTTATCATATGTAGAACCCAAACACAGAGATGGTCCTATGCTCAAAGTTTCTTGCATGCCTGCGTGTGCACATCCCACCCCCATACACTGCTCTGAGCAGGTGGAGAACCCTAGAGACCGCTAATGCGGCTGGAGGAACTGTAATTAGAGAAGGAAATCTGGAAAATAGAAATCTACACAAACAAGTACAGTGGTAACTCGGTTTATGAACACAATTGGTTCCGGAAGTCTGTTCATAAACTGAAGCGAACTTTCCCATTGAAAGTAATGGAAAGTGGATTAATCTGTTCCAGAAGGGTCCACGGAGTACTCAACCTGAAGCGTACTTAACCCGAAGCATGGGTGTAATTGGTTCCGGAAGTCTGTTCATAAACTGAAGCGTTCATAAACTGAAGCGAACTTTCCCATTGAAAGTAATGGAAAGTGAATTAATCCGTTCTAGATGGGTCCGCAGCGTTCGTAAACCGAAAATTCATAAACTGAGGTGTTCATAAACCGAGGTTCCACTGCACATTAATGGTTCACAAGATTCTATGGATGTACAAATAGGGCCTGTAACAAAACATTGCAGTGTGGAGTACTTCTGTTCAGGGTTCCATTCCTATTCCTCCCTGGTTTTCCAATTTCCACCCAACAGACTCTCTACATTTTGTAACCACTGAACATGCTTTCAGATTTTTCCCTAATGATATATTGTACCTGTTCAGTTTCTCAAAAAATTCTCTTGTGCCTGGATGGTGCATTCTTTACTACAGATTTGTATCTTTAATTGCAATTTCAACAACTACAGTGGGCATATTGTATACTAATGATTATCAGACCAGAATTTGGAAATGCATTCACTAAGCTACAGCCAAAGTACACTTTTGTGCCTAGGAAACACCACACCTCAATTTCCAAGGCTTTAGTACATTTTATAGCAATAAGGCTTTTAAACTACTGTATGTGTTTCTGGTTTATGACCAAAGGCTAATATGCAATGGCTATTTCCTTTGTAAGCAACTCTTTGCTCCTAAACCAATGATTAACAAAAGGATATCCTTTCAAGACATGTTAGCATTCCAACACAATGGGAACCCAAGACTATTGCTTATATAGGCTGAAATGAAATATTAAAGTTAAAGCTGTATCCCTAAACATAAGCTCATCACTCAAGCATGTGTCAATCTGAAGCACTCAAGCTTTAATTTATTTATGTGATCAATGTGTACACCCATACACAGATATATGTCTCCTCCTGAAATCATAAATATGGCATTGCAAACATTAATTTCAACAAGGCTATTTCCAGAAGGCTTAAGAGTTAATAAAACAAAGCAAAACCCTACAAAAACAGCTCTGAAAGATTATGCTAACTATTGCAGAAATCCAGCAACTATCAGTATAGCAAATTAAATCTCAAAAGAAATGTTTCCAACATACACTGGGAGGAATGTCATTAACATATTCTTTCATCTAGCAGATTCCTCAACCCTCAAGAAGATATTTATTTACAGTACCATACTTCGCTATGGGCTGAATAGTCACCAGCCTTCAATTTTCACATCAGTTGCAGATGAGATTGGGGGGGGCACACACCTTGTACACAGGCTTGAATTGAAATTGACTTTGAATCTCTGAACTGTCAACAAATTCTCCTACGAAAAGGTTTGCTTTACAGAGATTATAAAGTAGGTGTCACGCCTGACACTTGCATTTTATATTCAGATGGCAGGTCTGTAAAGAAATGTTACCAAAACGTCAGGAAGGGACTTAGAAGGCTCAGCTGTCACGCTATGTGCCTCTCTGGGCTTGCTTTGCAGTCAGATACTGTGCTGTCGATGTCAGAGGTTCTTCGCTTAAACTCCCTGACAAGCAAAGAAGAATACTGGGAGAATATGTTATCAGGAGCTATGGACTTGTTTCAGTAGCAGGTCAACCTGACACTTATTTTGGTGCATGAAAACCAAAACTATGATCCTGTTTCAGATTAAAAACTGTACACTATACCCTGCTGGATATACAAGTTCAAGTTTTTAAATTGTGAAATAATCCTTGCAGAGGATCCTCTATGCTTTCAATGCATTGAAGCCTAATGTGCTGAGGGTGCCCATCTCCTGCCTAAGTCTAAAAAGAAAAAAGGGAGAAGTGGATATATAAAAAAACCACCCATACTAGCAGAAAAACACAAATATAGACTCGACAGCAGCATGAACCAAAAGGGTGATTAAAAACACCAAGCTTTTAGTTACTTCTCTTTGTTTAAGAAACCATTCCAATTAAGGGACATAAATCAAATTTGCAATCAAGGAAATCAAGGAAAAATTATAAAGTTAATGAAACATCTAAAATGTAGCTGCTGGAATTGTGGGTTGATTAGCGTCTAAAACAGTGGAAAATTATGAATTTATATTGATTTCCACCCTTAAAAAGAAGAAAACACCTGCTTTTTCAGTAGCGTTTGAACTATCCCCAGACATAATAAGCCACAGTAAATTAAAATCATGGAGCAGACAATAAAACCTGCAAGCTACGCAATGGGAAAGTGTAGTCTGTGCATGTTGTTTTCCCAAATGCCCAGTCAGAGGTCTCAGGTGGCTAATGCGGCTGGAATGTGTAATTCAAAGCTCCAAATAATATGTTTATGAATCTGGACGTGTTCTGTGCACTTTGGAAGTGGCTGTACAAGAAGAGACAACAGTATATCTGATTTCAGCTAAACAGGGTTTTAAACTAAATTATCCATTTCCTCTCGAAGGACTGGATGGAGCAACACTGCAAGGCTCCCAGTAATCATTTCAAATGTAATTGTAGGATTCAATTTAATGGTAATATGGGAATATTTCATTTGCATTGGTTCCCAATAGAATGGCTTGCCCATCTGTAATCTACAATACTGAAAGCAAGACACTGCACAGCCTATGTTTTAAACGCCGTAAACAGAATATTTCAATATATGGACCCCACACTCTGCAAACCCCCTCTCAATCATACTTACTTTTTTTAAAAACAAGAACAGCAGTGTGGAATATAATACACAGCTCGAATTCTAAAGATAGGTGTTTGCAGGTTTAGGGTTTATAAAGGAAATAGTTTCTTGGTTTCACATGTTAAGACATTGTATCTCATTTTCTAATATATACAGGCTGTGATCATTGTGTAAAATTTTCAGACACATGTGAGTTAGGATAACTGAACTGTTTCCTCAGCTGAAACAGTGATCTCAGGGTCACCATTCCAGAAGCTTCAGGATATTTTACTTATTTAATATCACATTTATATCCCACCTTTCCTCCAAAGAGCTCAAGGTGGTTTGCATAGTTACCCCCACTTCATTTTACCCTTACAAACAACTCTGTGAGAAAGGATAGGCTGAAAGACTGTGACTGGCCCAAGGTCACCCAGTGAGCTTCATGACGGAGTGGGGACAATAATCCTGTTCTCCGAAGTCCTACTCTGACACTACACCTCACTGGCTCATGCACAAAAGGAAGTACTTCTTCACACTAAGAAATTCACCACTACAAGGTGTAGTGATGGCCACCAACTTCAACAGCTTTAAAGGAGGATTGGAAAATGCATGGAGGATGACTATCGGCTACCTCCATGGTTGGAGGCTAAATATAAGCTGCTGGGATCCACAGTTAGGAGGAGTGCTGTTGCATGCATATCCTGCTTGCAGGCTTTCTATGGGTAACTGCTTGGCCAATGTGAGAACACAATGCTGAACTAGATGAGCCTTTGGTGTGATCCAGCAGGGCTTTATGTTCTCAAGATATATTGCATATAAAAAACACCACTAATTTAGTTCAAGATGCTCATGATTAATTTCCCCTTATACTTGGTTTTCATATATCCTGTATAAACTTCCATGTAAACATGCACTTTTTGCACAATGTTTTGTTTATTTAAGGAACATACTTGCCACAACTAGTCAAATCTTGTTGATTTTTATTTTATTTTTAATCTAGCTTTTAAAATCTCACTGACTTTGTGCTTTTGTGACTCTTTGGATGTGTTGTTATTTGTATTTTAATTATTTTTGTATTATCTGCTCTGGGAATTTTTCACCAAAGGGCAGTATATGCATCATAAATAAATGAACAGCTTCTTTGAACTTAAAAATAGCTTTCTGTTTTAACTTGTACTCCTATGATGCTAATAATTCAAGGATACTAAAGCACACAGAGACCCTTGGGGTTTGGCAATGTGGTGAAGAACTTACTGTTGGTCACAAGGGAAGTATCATTCCCCGCTCCCCTAAATTCTTTGAAGCCACACCTGGAAATCCCCAGCTAGGAAGGAGCATTGGTTGTGGGCCTGAGGCACTACAATCACAAAACCACAACAATGAATTATTCAAAATTAATCAGATCATACTATGACCCTAATCAAGACCACAAGGCCTCCTGATTTAGTGTCTGTTTTCAGAACAAAATGCACTTGGCACATGGGGTGGAAGGCCTCTTTAGACAAGTTAACAAGAAACCTCTTTAGACAGAAAGCTGAATCAATCTATTTATTCTTGTAACAGTTCTCCTAATCTCTTCACACTTTTCCCTACCTGGCTTCTCACCCTCCTACCTCCTCTCCTTTGGTTTCCCCTATTCCTTACAGAAACTGCTGGTCACTGTATCTATAAAAATACAATACTACATCCAGAAAGTCCACCAGATGGGCTGGTGGGAACTACCTAAATAGTAGAGAAATTTATTTATGTATGCAACCACAGCTGCAAGAATGTTATTTGCCCAAAAAAATGGAAGGAAGAAGTCCCAACAAGAGAAGAATGGATACAGAAGTTAATGGACTACGCAGAAATGGCGAAACTGGAAAGGAATGGAAATGGTTTATTGAGTATTTACAAACAAATTGTAAACAGATTAAGAACTGCCAGGATTAATGTAAAAACCTGCAGTTTCAAAATATATATGGGATGAATAGATATACTGTATAAAATAATATGTTGAGATAATTTGGAGTATGCAGGAAGATGAAAAGAAATGTAAAGAACCACAGAAAGAGGGGGAAGGGAGTCAGAGTTTGAAATGTTAAAATTATGATTGAATAATTTTTGTAATATATATAGAAATGAAAATTATAAATAAAAAAATAAATGAATACTGTAACACTGTGATAGCAGACGGAGCTCACAGTCTCCACTACAGTGAGTTGTACTGTATTTCTCTTTAAATTATAATACTTCCCCTATGTTATTCAAGGGATTTTAATTGTATTATATATTACTATAACTATTTCTCTCTAAATTTCATAGAATCATAGAGTTGGAAGGGACCCTGGGGATCATCTAGTCCAACCCCTGCAATGCGAGAATATGCAGTTGTCTCCTAAAGGGATCGAACCTGCAACCTTAGCATTATTAGGTTTAGTTGCTCTAACCAACTAAACTACATCCCAATGTGCCCCGGGTCCAAAAAGATTGGCAAATCATGCCTTTAGTGTCATGCTACTTCTATACCAGCCATTAGAAAAACATGAGCAGACAAGCAGTTAAAAAAATGAAAAACAAAAAATGTCAAATAATTCAGTCTTCCAGACATCTGTAGCTGTGAAACAGCAAGGAGGAGAGGGGAGGAGAAAGCAACACAAACTAAGGAGAGAAAAAGGGGGAAAGCACAGCTTTGAACATCAGGCCAGAGAAACAGATTTTTCAATATTTTATGTGACATGATACAACAGCAGCTAAAGACAAGGAAAGACAGGCTTTGCTTACATGGCAGTTGACAGTAACTAAAAAAAGGAGGGAAACAACTTGCACTTTATTGGTTCATGGGGTCCGTGCTGCTTTTACAACTAACTGCTTATTCTTGAGAAGAAAATCTGATATTTACAAAGCAACGAGTCACCCCATACCAGAGAGTTGTTCCCAGAATATGTATCTTTGTGTCTTGCTGTCTTATGCCTAGGGACACCCTGGCAGGGCCTAATTCCCTAAAACCTAAAAAAATGTAGCTGAGAGACAGGCTAGAGTTGGATCCAAACAGTGTTGTGATTCGCTAATTGTAGCATTAAGGTGACCTATCACAGGCGGTGTGCGTGTCTTGCCTGGGCCAACTGGCCCCGTTTGTCATTCTTGTGTCCTTCTTGTTCCTGACCAGCTCCATCTGGTACGCAGACTCAGACCCTACCTGCCCGCTGAGTGTCTCTCCAGAGTGGTGCATGCTCTAGTTATCTCTCGCTTGGACTACTGCAATGCACTCTACGTGGGGCTACCTTTGAAGGTGACTCGGAAACTACAACTAATCCAGAATGCGGCAGCTAGACTGGTGACTGGGAGCGGCCGCCGAAACCACATAACACCAGTCTTGAAAGATCTACATTGGCTCCCAATACGTTTCCGAGCACAATTCAAAGTGTTGGTGCTGACCTTTAAAGCCCTAAATGGCCTCAGTCCAGTATACCTGAAGGAGCGTCTCCACCTCCATCATTCTGCCCGGACACTGAGGTCCAGCACCGAGGGCCTCCTGGCAGTTCCCTCGTTGCGAGAAGCCAAGTTGCAGGGAACTAGGCAGAGGGCCTTCTCGGTGGTGGCGCCTGCCCTGTGGAACGCCCTCCCAACAGATGTCAAAGAGGAAAACAACTACCAGACTTTTAGAAGACATCTGAAGGCAGCCCTGTTCAGGGAGGCTTTTAATGTTTAATAGACTATTGTGTTTTATTTTTCTGTTGGAAGCCGGCCAGAGTAGCTGGGGAAACCCAGCCAGATGGCCGGGGTATAAATAATAAATTATTATTATTATTATTATTGTTATTATTATTATTATTATTATTATGTTCCAATAAATCTCTTTTGAGTTGAATCTCAGTCTTGGATCATTGCTGAACCCACCTACACTTCAATGTACATGACACTTCTCTTCAGATTATCCTCACAACGATCATGGTTATCCTCACAACACACTGGCAATAGGACAGCAACCTCCACCACACTTGCATGCAGCAGGGTATCTTTGGAGGTAGCACACACAGTTCTATTATCCAATAGCTCTCTGACACTTCCTGCCCTCCAAATTCTCACCCCCGACCTTCTGCCTGAGGCAAGTACCTCACTGCCAGTATGGCCCTGCATCAGGGTGAGGCTGAAAGTACAGCACAGCTGCTGTGTGAAATGGCATTGCACACAAATAACATATACAAAGAGGTAAGAGATGAAGGAAAGCTTATTTCTATTGCAGCAAACTCTCGCTACATTGTGCATGCCCATCTATCTTCTCAAGGCATGCTGGACAGCCTCTATTGTGGAGCACACTCAAGAGCCTCCCTGGATACCTCTGGCCAATGTTTTACAGTGGTACCTCTACTTACGAGTTTAATGTGTTCCAAACGGACATTTGTAAGGAGAAAAAAACTGTAAGTCGAATCCCATAGGAATGCATTGGGAGAAAAAATTCGTAAGTAGAAAAAATCCTATCTAAACCGCATCCAAGATGGCGGACGGAGCTCCATTCGTATTTCGTAAGTAGAAACATTCGTAAGTAGAGTTATTCGTAAGTAGAGGTACCACTGTATATATTTTCTTGGGGATAGGCTGAGTGAGAAAATATTCAGTAAGACAATTTAAATAACAATTAGAAACACACAGAGAGAAACAACTACAACTGATAAAAACCAATTAAAAAGCGGTGGATCAGTGATTAAGAACTCAAATCAGGGAAGTGGTAATCCTATATTTAAAAAAGAGTGGAAGACTAATAGACAGGGGGCAAAAAAGGTCTCCTAATCAAGGGAATACAACAATTTTGGTGATTATGTTATTTTACGTACATTTGTGTTTTGGTCATCCTCTAAGGAATGAGGGCAGAGTAGGACATCTTTACAACTCTGTGGGCTAAGCTGAGAGATACTAATTTGCCAAAGACCACCCTATCAGCTACATAGTTGAACCAAGAATTTTAACCTTGTTTATATAGTTTCCTGGCTCCATGTCTTATCTAATTAAAACATTTCTTGCCAAAGCAATCCCAGTGTGCATTACATTAAAACCAAATACATAATACACATTGAAACAAAACAGAAAAGAAAAAAAATGCAACTTTAAAAATAAAACAGCTATGCTGCAATCCTTGTATAAAAAACCTTGGTGAATAAGTAGGTCTGCAGCTAGTACTGAAAACTCAAAAGGGTTAGCATCAGCTGTATCTGAGAAGGTAAGGAATAAACAAGGTGCCAGTATCGAGAAGGTTGTCTTGTTTGTTGCCACTTGGTGAATTTCACTTAACTGTGGCAGTAAGAGGGTCTTCCTCATAAAGAAGATGCTTTGTTAGATATCTAGGTCCCAATCTATATAGGGCTTTATACAGTGGTACCTCGACTTACAAACGACTCAACAACCGAATTTTTCGACTTACGAGTGGAACAAATGGCCGCACACTTACGAATTTCTCGAAATCCGAACGGAAACTGCGGCGGTTTTAGATAGGGTTTTTTCGGCTTACAAATTTTTAGGTGGGGTTGCTTCGACTTACGAATTTTTCCATTTCCAATGCATTCCTATGGGAAATCGCGTTTCCAATGGCACTTTTCGACTTACAAATTATTCGACCTACGAAAGTGCCTTCGGAACGGATTAACTTTGTAAGTCGAGGCACCACTGTAAAGTCATACCTCGGTTTAAGTACACTTCGGTTTGAGTACTTTCAGTTTAAGTACTCCACGGACCCGTCTGGAATGGATTAATCCACTTTCCATTACTTTCAATGGGAAAGTTCGCTTCAGTTTAAGTACTCCACGGACCATGTGGAATGGATTAATCCACTTTCCATTACTTTCAATGGGAAAGTTCGCTTCAGGTTAAGTACGCTTCAGTTTAAGTACAGACTTCCGGAACCAATTGTGTACTTAAACCGAGGTACCATTGTACTGTATGTCAATACAAGCTCCCTGAACTTGGCCTGGTGTGGTATGTTCACAATCAGCAGTCCCAAATGACAGCCTAGCCTTGGAATTCTACACTGGCTGCAGCTTCTGAACAAATCTCAAAGGTTACCAAATCACTGTGGCCAGGTAATGCCTGTCTAGGAACAGCCATAACTACCTTACCAGCTAACCCGTCACGTACACCTTCAACGACAGTGATGGATCTAAGAGCACCACCAGACGATGTACCCATTCTTTCAGAGGGAATGCAAGCCCATCCAGAACTAGAAGAATGCCTAATTCCTGAACCCTAGATTTGTCAGTCCATAGAGCCCCACCTTGTCAGGATTCAGTCTCAACTTATTGGCGCTCACTCAGCACAAAACTGCATTTTGTTATGAAAACCTTCTGGAAGCCCTTGGGAAGGCATAACTTCGAGAGATCTAGTAGGGATCTAGGGAAGTCACTTTATAGCTTTGTGGCTAACTAATTCTCCCTCAGGGAAGCTGGGAGGTGAGGCATATTTTGAGAACCGAAAGCATACAGTACTCCCTCAAAGCAAAAATTGTACTAGTAGATGCACTATGGAGCGGGTCAGAGCTTGAAACAAAGGGTGTGATGTAATATTTGAAGGTGCTGCCCTGCTGCCCATCCCATTGCCTTATACCGTAGAAGAACATGGCTGGAAAACACATCAGACACGTACAAAAACAGACAAAGTGTTCCTCTCATTAAGAAATCAGTACTATACTCCTCAATGGCTTCCCAATAGCCTTCTCAGTACTATATTTCAAGGAGTTTGTTCTTAGTCATCACTTGTAGGTGGCATAACTGAGTGTAACATAGCTGAGTGCCTCTACATTGTTAATGCTCAATGAATCCTGTTCACAAAGCAGTGTGTGTTCCATCTCAAGGCTGAGTGAGACCAGCCTCTCTTCCCTTGTGCCTTAAACTATGGGAAAAGTTGCTGCTGGGACTGTGCTGGTGTAGAACCCCCTTCCCAGAGGGATTATGTCAGCTGGTACTGGGCTGGGGTTTATCAGCCATTTTGGATAAATTGTTTACCAATTGTTATAGTTTTGGTATTAAACTGCATCATTTTTTATTGGATTGCTTTTTTTTGCTCACTAATATGCTATGTACTTTTTGATAGGATTATATTGATGAAAGTGTTTTTATTTGCTAATGTGTTCTTACTGTTGTCATCAGCTTTGAAATCAACATTGATGCTGGAAAAGAGACATATAGATAATAAGACAAATCCACACATACTGGAGCATAGCAATTGCTTGAAAATTAAAGCCGTACAGGGCAAGATAATTATGTGTACCAGCTCCTCACTTAGATTGGGAAATGTTCTCTATTCCAAATCAAAACCAGAAAGGTTGAGTGAAAACTGGGAAAAACATGGAAGATCTCCAGGGTTCAACATGAATTTCTCTAAACACTTACATTTCAAGAAGCCTATGTTGCTGTGAACTGGGTTTTAGTAGCGTGTCAATAATGAATCACCATACATGCAAGAAACATCCAGCGCTAACTGAGTATTCCTTTGTTTTGTACAAATGTTGATCCTTGAGCAGATGCAACATAGATGTCACTTGTTTTATTCCACCTCATAAACAGCTTCACTAAAACATGACATAAACCTGTGTCAATCCTGGCGTAATAGAACCCACACTGATAGAATTATAGTCATGTTACAGATGATGACATAGTGAAGGAGCATTAAATTGTCCTTTTAAAACATGCTTAAATTGCTGGCATTTTGAAAATCATAGGTCCAAACTCTGGTGCATGAATCATCACCAAAACACAAACAATGTGACATAAAAGCTACAACATTTCTACTGCTGCTTATACAAATCCTACCTGAACATGTCCCCCAGGCCTTTGAGCATTCCTTTCTTGGCTTTAATTTTATCCTTTTCTTTATCTCGATCTTTCTTCTTGTCCTTCCCAATTTTTTTCCGGTCTCCTTTATCTTGACTGCCATTCATGTGCCTTTCCAGCGAATGGGATGGCTGGTCACTCGACGTGGAGACAGATTCTCTACCTGATCGTGAACTTTCCTCAGTATCTTCCTCCACTGAAAGAGTAAGGTGATTTTAGTAGGGGCTGGTGGAGGGAGAGATTAAAAAAAATTCTCTGCTGTGATTCAAGACAAATAGAGTTGAACAACCCTTATCTGCTCATCCAGAAAGAACAGCCACTACACTCCAGGAAACCACCCAGGTGGCAAACTGCATGACTTTCTCTGCTCCACATATGAGGTCTGTGAATCTGCACACATTTTACTGTACAAGATGAGGTTTTTGGTTTACCTTGCTTGGTCAATATTTTGTTCGCTTAATAAGCCAAGAAATGAATGAGTCTTTTGGATAAATATACATAGCTCATTTGATCCTCCCTTGGCCCAAGCAGGCAAGCAAGCAAACTAGGGAGTCCTCCATTGACTATAGTTTGCTATTTCATGCTTAATTGCTTAATTGCTTCACAGCAAGCCAGGATATTAAACCATGGTTTGAAGCTGACTTAATATCCTGGCTTGTTCCAAAGATGTTAATCATAGCAAACAAAGTGCAATGGAATACCTTGGTTTGCTTGCTCCCTCAGGCAAAGGGGCTGGACTTTATGTCAAAAATTCAAATCTATTATTATTAAGACAAGATATGCTAATCTGAACATGGTCTATATCTTTATTGACAGTTGAGTTTACAATGTTATCTATCTACTACAGTATGTATATTTACAACATAATTATCCATTTTAACCTTGAATATCGGTTCATTCCTCACACCCATTTTCAGGAGAAAACGAACGATGCAAAAATTTTCTTAATGCAACATACACTTTGAAGACTGAGATATTGAAATGAAAGATGAACATGTTCATATTCAAGGCACAATCCTACATTTCAAGTCCAAACACCAACTTAGTCCCACACTGGCTTTCATTTAGGCTGGTGAATAAGTAAAACATACCGTAATACTATATCACCCTTGGGCACTGGGCTCTATCTTTGAAAATTACAGTGGTTTTCAAAGATAGAGCAAGGCTGAGAAAAAGATGCAAAATGCAATATCTGAAGTGAGGACTCAAGGACATTGTGCCTTAAGGCAATGTTAAAAATACAAATTAATTAAAACTAATTTATAATACTTGACATTCAACAAGGATAATGATAATAATAATGCTGTTTAATTGCTTATTGAAGTATTTCTATGCACATTTCCCTTCCTATTAAAAACAATCAATCACACCTCGTGCAATTCACATTATTTATATACTAAATATTCAAAACTTGTGATCATCATCAGTTACCTTAGCTTTGCCAATACACTAGCGAAAAATTGCAAACATGTTCTAAGATAGTACGCCTTGGAATATCACTTGCTTTGGGGGCAACCAGTAAGGAGTGCTGTTGCCCTCATATTTTACTTGTATGCCTTTTATTGTATTGTGTCACATTGCTTTTAGGGATGTATACCTCACACTTCAATAACATTTTTCAGTAGCTTTCCAGAGCATCTTGTTGGTTATTATGGGAAATAAGATGCTGGACTAAGATGGACCTTCAGCCTACTCCAGCAGGACTTTTCTTATCTCATCCACTGAGGGTCAGGGAACACACTCATTCAGTAGGTTTGGACTTCCCTGCTGCTTTGCCATTCATTTCGTACAATCTCTAATATAACTTCATTTCTACAATTCCCATGCAACAAAAGAACTTTATTTTAGGCAACTGGCAGCTTATTATCAACTTCAAAAAATAAATAAATTATGTTTTTTTTGTGTGTGTGTGGTAGGTGGGAGGGATTTTTAGTTGGGTTTGGGAATTTGTTTAATTTTGGTATATTTGTAATTTTTACTGTTCTTGATTTTAATTGTTTTATTTTGTTTTTCTTTTGTTCTGTTTATTGCTGCTTTTCTTTTAAATAGAGGTTTTTATCTTGTTTTTAAGGGGAGGGGTCAGGGCTGCCTGGGAGGGGGCCCCAGCCAACAAAATGGCTGGGGCAGATTCCACAGGGGGGGGGGGATGCACTGGGACAACCGATCTCAGTGGTCACGGGTAAGAGGAGGACTTACGCTAAGACCAGACCATGTCATTACCGAGGAGGCAGGTTTAGTCATTGAGGACTATCCCTGCCTCCGGGTCTGGTCCTGACCAATCGGCAAGGGATACCCACATGATCTGAAGGTGCTGTTGTGCTATGCCAGGTCAATGATGAATAAGACCACTGCCATCCACGAACTGATTGTGGATGGAGGATTTGACCTGGCATGTGTGACAGAGACTTGGTTGGATGAAGCAGATGGGCCTGTCCTTGCCGCTGCTTGTCCACCAGGTCTCTCTTACGCACAGCAACCCAGGGCATCTGGGTGGGGAGGGGGTGTTGCAGTGTTTTTTTGGTGTACCGACCTCCCTGCTGCACCAAGGATTCCCAAGGATGTGCTCCTGGAGACACCTAGCTTGATTGTCTTAGGGGATTTTAACATCCATGTCAACATGGCCTTACAAGGGGCCGCTCGGGACTTTGTCCGTGGAAAGCATGGCCTCCATGGGGCTGTCCCTGAATAAGTCTGGCCCAACTAATAGCCGCGGACATGCCTTGGACCTGGTGTTTACCTCTATGGATGTTGGTGATCTGACATTAAGTAAAAGCGAAACAAAAGAAGTGCCATGGTCAGATCACTTTCTGGTGCAACTGGACTTCTCTGCGACCCTTCCCCTCTGCAGGGAGGTGGGACTGATTCGGATGGTCCGTCCCTGCTACTTAATGGATCCAATTGGCTTCCAGAGAGCGGTAGGGGATGTTTTATCCCATGTTGATGGCCTTTCAGCTGATTCCCTGGTGGCCCGCCAGAATGTGGAGTTAACCAGGGCTATTGACTGTCTGGCTCTGAAGCGCCCTCTCCGATTGCATGGAGCCCGGACAGCCCCATGGTATCCCCCGGAGCTGAGGGCGATGAAACAGTCGCTGAGACGGCTAGAGTGCCGGTGGCGGAAAACTCATTCTGAATCAGACCGGACATGGGCTAGAGCTCAACTTCGAGCCTACCAAGTGGCAACGGCGACGGTGAAGAGGACCTTCTTCACCGTTTCTATCGCATCTGAAGAAAACAGCAGCAGGAGACTGTTCCAAGTAGTTTGCAATCTATCCGAACCACCTTCATCATCGGGCCATGGTAGGGAACCCAATATCTCCTACAATGCTTTTGCAAAGTTTTTTTGCAGATAAAGTCGCTCAGATTCAGAGGGAGGTAGACTCCACCGTGGGAGCAGGGCCAGGGCAGGAGAGTGCTGGAGCCCTGTCGAGTCATGTTTCATGGGATCAATTTCAATCTGTTACCTCCGAGGATGTGGACAGGCTGCTTGGACAAGTGAAACTGACCACCTGTCTCCTTGACCCTTGCCCATCCTGGCTAATAAAAGTGAGATGGGAAGGGCTAGGTGATGGGCTCCGCGGGGTGGTAAATGCTTCCCTCTATGAGGGAGTATTCCCAAACTCACTGAAAGAGGCAGTCATTAAACGCTTCTTAAAAAAACATCTTTAGACCCGGCAAATATGGCCAATTATCGTCCAGTCTCAAATCTACCATTCTTGGGCAAGGTGATTGAGTGGGTGGTTGCTGAACAACTCCAAGCACGCCTGGAGGATGTGGACCATTTGGATCCCTTCCAATCGGGATTCAGGCCTCATCATGGGACTGAAACTGCCTTGGTCACGTTGGTTGATGCTCTCCGGCGGGCTAGGGACAAAGGTGAGAGCTGTTTCCTAGTTCTGCTGGATCCCTCAGCGGCCTTGATACAATCGACCATAACATCCTTCTGGACCATCTAGAGGGGTTGGGAGCTGGGGGGACTGTCATACAGTGGTTCCGCTCCTTCCTCCTGGGCCGTGTTCAGAAAGTGGTGGTGGGGGGTGAGTGTTCAGACCCCCTGGGCTCTCACTTGTGGGGTGCCTCAGGGCTCCCTCCTCTCCCCCATGTTTTTTAATATCTATATGAAGCCGTTGGGAGAGATCATCAGGGGGTTTGGGCTGGGTGTTCATCAGTATACGGATGACACCCAACTCTATCTCTCTTTCAAATCAGAACCAGTGAAGGTAGTGAATGTCCTGTGTGAGTGCCTGAAGGCGGTTGGAGGATGGATGGCGACTAACAGATTGAGGTTTAATCCTGACAAGACAGAAGTACTGTTTTGGGGGGACAGGGGGCGGGCGGGTGTAGGGGACTCCCTGGTCCTGAATGGGGTCACTGTGCCCCTGAAGGATCAGGAGCGCAGCCTAGGAGTCATTTTGGACTCACAGCTGTCCATGGAGCCACAGGTTAATACTGTGTCCAGGGCGGCTGTCTATCAGCTCCATCTGGTACGCAGGCTGAGACCCTACCTGCCCGCGGACTGTCTCACCAGAGTGGTGCATGCTCTAGTTATCTCCCGCTTGGACTACTGCAATGCGCTCTACGTGGGGCTACCTTTGAAGGTGACCCGGAAACTGCAATTAATCCAGAATGTGGCAGCTAGACTGGTGACTGGGAGTGGCCGCCGAGACCACATAACACCAGTCCTAAGAGACATACATTGGCTCCCAGTATGTTTCCGAGCACAATTCAAAGTGTTGGTGCTGACCTTTAAAGCCCTAAACGGCCTCGGTCCTGTATACCTGAAGGAGCGTCTCCACCCCCATTGTTTAGCCCGGACACTGAGATCCAGCGCCGAGGGCCTTCTGGCGGTTCCCTCACTGCGAGAAGCAAAGCTACAGGGAACCAGGCAGAGGGCCTTTTCGGTAGTGGTGCCTGCCCTGTTGAACGCCCTCCTATCAGAGGTCAAGGAGATAAACAACTACCTGACATTTAGAAAACACCTAAAGGCAGCCCTGTTTAGGGAAGTTTTAAATCTGTGATATTTTAATGTATTTTGGTATTTGTTGGAAGCCACCCAGAGTGGCGGGGGAAACCCAGCCAGATGGGCGGGGTATAAATAATAAATAATAAATAAATAAATCAACTTCTTTAAAAGTGATCCAGGCAGCCCCTACAGGATTGTGTGCATGGAACCTAAGTCTTTCCTTTTTTTCTGAACAGCAACCTCTTTTCAACCTGCTGCTTTTCAACCCTCTTTCACACAAATTTTAAAGCTGTATGCAGTGCAATAGGAGGTGGAAGGAGTAAATCACTGCTGCATATCCATACACCCATCTTTGGATACTTGATTGCTAAGGAAAGGGCTGTAGCTCAGTGGTGAAGTTTGAATGCAAAAAGTCCCATCTTCAATCACTGGCCTCTCCAATTATGACTGGAGAATTTCTCCAAGTTAGGATAGGCCAGTGGCAGAATGTGCTTTCACGGAGCCCAGCTCAGGGATTGAAGGACTCAGGGCTTCCCTCTCACACTGCCCTCCCCAAACCCCTTTGTGAGGTTGGCATCTGCCAGAACTGAAATAATTTATTTTCAAACAAGCTTTTGATTCGACCACTGCTTAATTTATTGATTGGAAGGGATGTTGCTGCTGTTTTCAGTGTGATTGTTTGAGTTTTAAGGTCGGAGTCACTGATGGTTTTATGTTTTCTTTTGTATCTGTAAGTTGATTTGACCAACACCTTTGTGGAAGAGAAAAGCAGGGTATGGATTCCTGAAGAAATAAAATGTTGTCTCATTATTATTCCTGCTCAGGCAAGAAATTCAAGTTCTGATTTTTCTGATAGTTCACTGATGACATTACTAAAAAGCACTGGGTCAGGGGAAGAGTTAATGAAAAAGTGCCAACAACAATCCCCCTTTCCTATTTTAGCTACTAAGACCAAAACATCAAATCAGATTATTCTTTAGAGTATGATTCCAAGAGCAAAGATGTGTTTTACTTAAGAGAACTGCAAGAAAAGTATTGTGAAACTGCTCTCCTAATTACGTCACAAAACAGAGAAAATGCTCATAAGAAACTGTAGCTATTGGACGTGAAGCTGTTCCATAACTGAGCTTCTAGACTGTGTATTGTGTTATTTAATACAAGCAGAGTCTTTAGCAATTAAGACTCAACAGAGATTAGAAAGCTCTGCCAATTTATTCAGATTCAAATGGCTTGCTCTCAGACAACACACCAGAGAAAGGAACTGTTTCTTATCAGCTATTCCAAGATTTTGAAAACAAGCGCTGTGATTCATATGATCCAAATACCCCAAGCAGTCAGCTGTGACTATCTGATTATACCCATTAAAATCTATAGGTACCCTCTGCCAAACTTAAGGTCTTCACATCTGTCTTTCAGACTCAGTTCAACAGTCTGAATGGCCAATTGTTCTGAGTGCAGCAATTATATTATGGTTTTTTAAAAGCCCCCACAGTAAATGTGGTCACATGGTGTGCGCTTATATTTTTAGAACTCATTGCAGGACACTGGTCAATATTTCTTTATGAAACAGTTCAGTCCAATTTATCTGAATAGCTCAGTCAGTACAGCATGAGACTTTTAATCTCAGGGTTGTGGGTTCAGGACCCATGTTGGGTGAAAGATTTCAGCATTGCGGCGGGTTGTACTAGATGACCCTTGTGGCCCCTTTCCAACTCTACAATTCTCTGATTCTGTTATCTTCAAATACAAAAAGGGTCACCAACTGACCAAATGAAAGATTACTGCTCACAGCATTTTCTACTGGAATTTAACATTGCTTTTACATTCTAAATTCTGAACTATTGGGGGAGGAGAGAAATAGCTGCAAGGTGGATTTGAACACAACCCACCTCCATGGGGTTTAACTGAACACTAATTCCCCTCCCCACCAGTCATTTTTTGGTCAAGCATGTATAGTGCCACTTTAACACACTTGATCCCTACCCAAAATGGAATGTCTGCATCCATATCAAATAGTGGCACATCCAGTACGCCTGCCAGATCATTCCATAGTTCTTTCTTTCTGTGTGTCTCTCTCCTTCTCCCTCTCTCAAAATACATGGTGCCATCCTGAATGTTTCAAAGTTCAGGGCAGAGAAAAGAAAGCACTTTTTCACACAGCACATAGTTGAACTGTGCAATTCATCCCCCACAGTATTTAGGGATGTCCAGCAAGTTGGATGCCATTAAAGGGGGATTAGAAAAATGCTTGGAGGGGAAGGCAATCCATGGATACCAGCCACAATGGCTATATTCTGCCTCCAGTTTGCATCTGAATATCAGTTGCGGGGAATCACGTGAGAAGAATGCTGATGCACTCAGGACCATTTTGTGGGCTGCTTATGGGCACTGGTTGGCCACTGTAAGAAAAGCTTAAACATGGAGCACTTGTGATCCACCCCTTTGTGCCCCACTTCCTATGGGTGGAATCCAATTGTTTCCACAGTCTCAGAGGAAGGGCTTTTGACCCACTTTTGGAAAAGGTGGGGAGGGTTTTTTTGCTTTCCTTGTTGCAGACCTGAGCACACACACCCTCTGAAAATCAGTTATAGGTTGTTGGGAAACCCTGCAGAACAAATCAAAAGGTACTACAGGGGGCTGCCAAGGGAATCAGGGGGAAAAAACCCCTCCCCCCTCTTCTGTTATGGGGCACCTCCACTGGATTCCACCCTGTGTCACTGGGTCAGTTAGAGTAGACTGATAAGATTTAGCTGCTCTGAACTGCCAGATTTGAAATGAAGCTGAATTAATTCTGCTGCTGCTATTGAAGGAAATATTTCAAATGATCTTACATTCAATTATGTGATATTTTTAGAAGCAGGCTTTTTTAAAAAGAAAATATAATATAAAACAGAACAGTGAATTTGTAGGAGCAAATTTGCTCATTATGACAGGAGTTTCTTAAAATGTAAACACATTCATAAAAAGCTGATATTGCAGATTCATTTTTCCAACTTCTTGTGTCAGTCGAGAAGCTAAGTAATTAATTACCTCAGCTTCCCCAGCTCTTTTCCAGTCATAAAATTTTAATGTTTATAGGTAAACTAACTAGATAGGTGGGGGGACCTGCTGGGAAACATTCAAAATAAAGGTAAAAGTACCCCTGACCATTAGGTCCAGTCGCGGATGACCCCAGGGTTGGGGTGCTCATCTTGCTCTATAGGCAGAGGGAGCTGGCGTTTGTCCGCAGACAGCTTCCAGGTCATGTGGCCAGCATGACTAAGCTGCTTCTGGCGAATCATACCGTAGTAGTGCACGGAAACGCCGTTTACTTTCCCGCCGGAGCGGTACCTATTTATCTACTTGCACTTTGAAGTGCTTTCGAACTGCTAGGTGGGCAGGAGCAGGGACCGAACAACAGGAGCTCACCCCGTCACGGGGATTCGAACCACCGACCTTCTGATCGGCAAGCCCTAGACTCTGTGGTTTAGACCACAGCACCACCCTCATCCCTTACATTCAAAATACTACAACATTAAGCTTAAAAATTTAATAATTTCCATATAATTCTGCCCCTTTTAAGTTAATTTGCTATTCACTCTTTTTTGAGCATGGACTGTCATTTTACTAGCCCATTGCTGCACCATTCAATAATTATACGGGTTACGTTTGAAGAGATTCTTTTATGTTAATGACATTCTTCTCATGTTGGGTCACTCTTAGGGTTAAAGAACTGAAAATGTAAATGAACGCCCATTAGGGTGGGTAATAGCTGATCATTAACTTTATGCTTTATTAGATCTGCCAACCTTACATATTCTAATTAAAGAACAGCCGTAATTTTTCTTCACTTTATGGATGAACTTCCAATGCTGAAATTTTTCATCCTAAATGCAACTTATTTCCTCTCTCTCATTAAGCTTTAGAACCAAAGTGTTTGCCCCCTTCCCTTTTCATTTAACTCATTGTCTTGCTGTTAAGACGGTACACAAGGAATCTTGAATTTTTTTTATTTTAAAAAAATGCTTTGCATGTCTGCATCTAATCTTGCCACTTTTAAAAATCCATTTATTGGTGTGTGTGTGTGTGTGTGTGTGTGTGTGTGTGTGTGTGTTTATTTTTGTAAATCTACCAAAGAATAAAATAAAATAAAATTGGGATGAAGACGTTTTTTTCAGGACAGAGGCGGGCATGTGTGCTGGGTCCCACTGGTGAAGGGGTGCTGCTCTTGCCCTTTTGCTGGTAGACCTGCTTTGCGGAGGGGAGACAAAGGAGGGTCATTTGTGGAGAGTGAGAAATGTCTCTATTTTCATCTTGAGGAATGTTGGAGGGTATAATATTGGCTACATAAACATACGTTTTTCTGCTGAGGTCCAAGTACATTAAAATTTGCAGTAATCTTCATTTTGACAAACCTGAATTTTAGAGCTTACAAACAAAAAAACAAAGCAAATCACAAAATCCAAAGCATGTTGGAGTATGATGCAAGACTGAAGAGATGTCATTATTACGCCAACACTGTCAGGCATTAATGTTCTCTTTACCCAAAGGTAGACAGAGATGCTCCTGTAAAGGCTGCAGTCCTTATGTAAACGTTCCCACTCATACTGTTCCTCCATATACCCCGCCTGGCCCTTTGGGCGATGCTTTTCTTTCGTTATATGGTATTTACATGGATCCAAACAGACATCAAGGCAGAAGCGACCATTTCAATTGAGGCAAAGGTAATGGGAGTGTGTCAAGAATGTGCTACACACCATACGGAACATAGAAGAGATGGTGCTCTATCCGAGAGAGAGAGCACATGACATAAAAGCCAGGAATTGATACGGCACAGCAGGGATGGGGCAGGGGAGAGACCAAGACATCAGAGTGGACCAAGTAAAAGAAGGTTGAAGTTGTGGCTGAAAGTAGGCTTTACAAAGGGTGGAGGAATTTGGAAGGAGTCAGGCAGAAGAAAACAGAGACAGAGAGAAAGGCTTTTTCAAGCACATGGGGACATGACTGGGATAGAAAGAGAAATGAAAGCAAGAAATCTTGAGATGAGTAGGTGTTGGCTAGAGGAGGAAGGATGTTGGCTGAATTATCTGTTATACACTGTGAACAGGAACTGGGCTGCATTGTTTGCACTAACTGAATGTCTAATAGTGTTAGCAGTAGCACTGGCATCCTCTAGGGCCTTGGAAGCTTCCAGTGTGAATTGACTTTGTGGCCACACCGCTTTTAAGTGAACTGTGAAAATTTTGCACAAAGAAGACAGAGTCAGAGCAGGTGGGAGCTTTAAGATGGTGAACAAAAATCTTGGAGGAGTAAAGAGAACTTAACAGGAAGCTACCTTAACAAAAGACATGGTATGATCCAAATGGCAGGCAGGGTGAAGGGGGGAGGGAAATAACTGAAAGAACCATCAGCAGTGAAAACATCTTTAAAAGGCAATTTTTAAAAGCAGTGCACATGGAAGAGTTTACTTACAGGTTTCCATGCCTTCATCATCCTCATCTGCAACAGGTTTATCATACGATTTGTCAATTGCAGCTCTGAAGCTCTCATTGCACCCTCGCCCTCTGATTATCCGCGGCCGTGGACGGTGGAAGGGAATGTCACCATTCAAAGTTACCTCAGCGACTGCTGTCTGCAAACTTTCTAATGAACTGGATTTCTTCAGGCCTAATGAGGGGCCTACATCTCTGGTTGGAGAACCTTAATATTTTTTTAAAAAAGAAAAAAAATAATTAGGATTAGCAGGGAGGACCCTCGCACTTGATTATTCACATCCACAGCGACAGTCTACAGGAATGTGCTTAACATTATTCACATTATCTCTGTACTCTGTAGGGAATTCTAGGCAGATTTGTTGGTTGGAGCAATGAGCGTGTCAAGTCATACACTATGAATTTGACAAGGTTAGTAACACGCCACTTTTCAAATTGGTGGGAAGTTAAAGTCATCACTGTTATTTCAACCATTTTAATGAGAATAAAATAATTATGAAGCTGGTTAAAAAAATAGAGTACAAAGATGTCAGCACTATATACTTGATTGGCATAGCCAGTTAATTTTGTTTTTTAAAACAGCAAAAACAATCCTATGCAAATACTGGAAATAATGAACATTAAGGAGATTTTATTGACCTAAAATTAGCCTGCATTCTCAGAACAGTATCTGGGGGAAATTCTGCCTCACTAGCTTCTTTCATGGAGTGAATTTTAATAACCTGCACTTAAATATTACACTGTTCCCAAGAGCTTGTCTACATGGATTTTTTTTCTTTTGGATTAATTAACCCATATTAGTTAATATGGTTATAATACATTAAAACTCATGTCAACACTTATTATGGACTAAATGCAAGTAATGTAAATTTTTTAACCTTGATTAGGAACAGGGATTACCACAGCATGATAAAAGCACTAATAATCTCCAACAAACACTTGCAAAGAGAATATTAGCTCACAACAACATTAGAAAACCAAAAAAACCTATTCATTGGAAAAATAAAAAAAATAATTTTTGAATAGCATGTGTATGAACCATTTCTGTGAACTTCATGGACAAACTACTGCACTGAAAACTTAAGGGATTGGTCCAATAAAACGTAACTTTTGAAATGCTATTCTAATTGAATTTTTCTCCTGGGTTTATTTAATGGTTGCCATCAAAATTTCCTATGAAACACTTTGTAGGAATTATTGGTCCTATTACCATGCTAAGGTAATCCCCGTTTCTAAACAAAGCAAGGAAACTCACTCTCTAGAAGTATTTTATGCCAGTGTTATTTATGCCTAAACTAAACTAAACTAAACTACTAACATAAGTAAGTGAAACCATTCCCTGAAATGCAAATAATAGCAGAACCCCCTCATGTGGTCAACTGGTTGAGGCTGGGGGTTAGCCAAGTGCAATTTCCCTATGTAGCAGCTGTCATGACCAATGCTGACTTGGTGAGTGTTGCTGGAAATGTACTGGTCATTGTTTTATTTCTTTGTATTTTTATACCGCCCTTCATCACAAGATCTCAAGGGCAGATCACAAGATAAAATACAAGATTAAAACACAAGTTTTACCATGCTGTGGTGTGTTGACATTCTTCCCATGCTAACCTAACCCCCAGTTCCAAAGGCAGCTGAAATAAGGAATAGTATGTAACCCCAGAGAGACGCTGTTAACAACACAGAGCCAGGTGGACCTATGGCCTCACTCTTTATAAGGCAGCTTCCTCTATTCCATGTCCTTTGCAGATGTTCACCAAAGACAATTCTCCCGAGTTACATGTGAAATCATTGGGATATCAGCTCTTTTATACAGTTAGATGATCCTTACACCAGGATCTTAAAACTAAGTGGGTTTCAGATACCACATCAAGGGAAATCGTGGTGAGCCCCAAATGTAGTTGTCCTTGGGTGGGCTTATGGGAGAATTTGTTCCAGGGAGAAAAGGCCCTGATGTGAGGGGGTGAGGTGTGTTGGTTCCCAATTTGCAAACCAATTTGCATCTGCTCCACCGCCTCACAAGGCAATTTACTAAGGGATTACTCACTGCTGAATAACAGAACAGGGAAACAGGTATAATGGAGTTCACAGCCTATAGGGAACCCAATACAATACTTAAGTCATGCTCACCGCTGCATTCAGAGCATGAGGGAGCTAATGTAGCAGTTGCAATAGTTGTTTGGAAACAGCTACGTGTCTGTGGAGTCACAGATCAGTATAAATACAATGAATTCACACCTCCTCCAAATACCTCCCATCCCACAGGTCCCCATTTTTTTGAAAGGGAAGAGACCTGGGTATAACTGGAGAGAAAGGACAGCTGGTGGGATGAGCAAGAAAGGAAAAGGAAGGTTCAGCTCTTCCCAGCTGCGTAAACAATCCTTAGCCTATGCTTGCAAAGAAATGTCTGGTGCGAAGATTGCACATTATTATTATTTTCCCGAGGACTATTTCATATGTCAATGTGTTAAGAGAAAGCTTCACTGTAGGTAACTACCCTGTATTTTACATCAACGTAACTATCATTATATAAAACTATATAGCTAACTTCAGTTATATAACCCTTATATTTAGTTTGATGATTATTTTTCAACGTTTAAGTCTACACAAATTCAATCTGAAAGACAGCAACACAAAAAAGTTGGTGAACATTTTGAAAGTGCAAAGCATAAGCAGTCATGAATAAAGCAGCTGCTGAATAGATTTATTCCTTAAACCAATGGGAGTAAAAACATTATCCTATTATGTGGCAACTTTTAGTTCCCTCAGTTTCAGCATTTCAATATATATTTTAAATGAATTGCACATCAATCTTTTTCTAATTACCAAGTGGCTCCATGCTCCTTTTGTAAACAGTAGTTACATTACGTACCCATTTATGCTCATAAGGGACCCTGAAGAAAAGGCCCCATTTCCTGCTACCCAGTGCGGCTCACTGTGAGAACAATATTTATGTAAGTTGCACTATCCCAAAGGAAAAGTGTGATGGGATATGACCTAATGTTCCCAGAGTACTGTAAAACTAATAATGGATTGCAGAAATGGTAAGGATATTTATTGAACTTGGGTGGCCATCAACATAACTGTGGACAGTTTGCAGACGCTGAAAGACTGAAATAACCCTACATAAGCAGAACATGTACCACGATGATAAAAGCCAATTTCTGTGTTAACAGTTCAGTTTCACTGGTACCTTCACTGCAAGGAAAGAGTTCTCAAAACTCAGGGCTTGGTTGAAGACACAACTAAGGCTGCAATCCTGTATACTCTTGCTTGGGAATAAGTCTATTTAAAGTCAGGTGGGCTTACACTTTCACAGACAAATATAACATTGCATTGTAAGTTAAGCCATTGGTTTCAATGGGATTCAAAAGATGACTAACTTTTTCAGGAATGGGACTTTTTCCCCTAGTAAGTTGAATGCAATTGCATCTTAAGGGGCTTTTGAAAAGGAACACAACCCCCTGGGAAAGGCCTCCCAAGACAAAACCCACTGAAGCAGGCAGGAGTCATACAGATTGTTCACAAGTCTTGCAATGGTTCAGAATACTCTAACAAACAGAGTCAAATTCAGCCTTTCAACCATTTCTTCTCGAAATTCACAACACATACATTCACTGTTTCACTTTGTATCCCCGATTACAAAGGTCCCCTTTTAATTTAATGTCTCATCTGAATAGGTTAGCACAGGCTCATTCTTTTTTCTGAAACATATTCCTGAATTAGAGAATGCTTAATAGTGATAATGTTGCCAATAATATAAGCATAAAATGCATAACATATAATTAATGTGAATAATGTTGTTTGTAGCTACAATGTTGTGGCTCAAATAACAATATTTCATAATGTTGAGTGCACTTTATAATAATCACAATGCTAAAACTGAGAGAATAAGGCTGAATTCCTATTTTAATAGAGTTTTCTGAACTGCTAACATTGCTTTGAGATAATGGCCTTGTTTTCACAACAATCACTATGAATGTGCTGATCTGGGCCACTTTGTCCTTTCTGCTACCACTGGAGAAAACAAACCTTGATCCCTGGCTTAGAGTTACTGTATTTCTGAACCGGATCCTTTTCATAAGCTTTGTTCTTGGCTTACTAAGTGTGGTTTGTTGTAGGAAAACCAGTGGGCCAATAGATGGTGTGGACAGGAAAGTGCCAGGTTCAAGATTAGATGTGCCCATTGCTCAACAGAGTTAAACTAAATCAAAGCGCTCCAAAACTCCAGTTAAACAGAGATTTAAAAATGGTGTTTAGATGCTTCCTCAGGTTCAGCCTAGCTGGGATCAACAACAGTCAGAAGGATGTAACCCAGGTAGAGGGTTTATGGGGAATTAGTGCAGAAGTCAGGGGGGGACAAGACCCTAAAACCTAAAACTGCAATTACATCCATTACTGGGAAAGATCATTAAAACTCCCCCACTGATGAATAGCTATAATGAACATAGTGTGTTTGAATAAGGCTTTTTGTTCCCAGAGAGCTATTGTTAGCATCATGACAAGGTGAATATGGAAATAGCCCATCATAGTTACTGTATGCTAAGGTTGAATAAATGAGCCATACTCAATTGCTACTGAATAGACTTCTGACCTTTGGAACAAACTGTAAACACTGACAATGATGAGCCAAACCAAGTGAACTGAATAAAGAAAAATAATTTAAAAAACTATTATAGTAGATTCTGTCCTAGTGAGAATCTTACTTTCCATTTGAGGCCAACACAATGAAACCCAACTAGTAGTTTTAAATAGGTTCCAGTTTATTCTGCCAATGTACATATGTTCCACTGTTTTGAAGTTTATATATTTCAGTGAATATGTATCAGTTTTACCACACATATTAAACATTTACCTTTAATAACCTAAGGTGTGTTTTTTTGTCTGAATTGGTAACATGGATTCATTCAACATCTGAGTTTTTCATAACCTGAAAACTATAGGTTATATGAAAAATCTGCTCTGCGTTAAGTAAAAAAACCAAATATTTATTTTGGTTGGCTCAGATGGTTTGTGGCTAAGGGTCGTTGCCCTGTAATCCAAGTGTGTTTTCATGGCTGTTAACGGAGGCTGTCACATGGAACGCTTTGCATTTTTACAAATAATTCCAGAAATTAGGTGTCCTTTTAGTGGTCAGGTCACTGTTAATAGGTTGTGCCAAAGACTTGTTCAAAGAATGCTAACATCCTGAACCCAAGGGCTTTGGACCTGATTTGACTTGCTGGATGAAAGTAAGAGAGTAGTATACAAAACCAGGGGAAATCAAGAAGGATTTGATCAAATGTTTGATCATCTGTTTCTTTGGGTGATTTAAAATAGACGAGACTGGAGGGATGTGAAAATGTGAATCTAAACCAAAACAAAGAAAAGCTGCTAAGAACTCATGGATGTGTGGGTGGGTTTGTTGTTTTGTGAGCACAGTGGGTAAACAACAACAACAACAAAACAAACCCCAGGAGTCTGTGTTATAAGATATGAATTATAAAGAGAAACTTGCTGTGCAGGCATGTTAAGTGTTCAGGGTAGATGTACAAACAAGCTCCATGTCATAAAACTTGAATATTAAACTATTAACATGGCCATTATAACCGCTTTGCAGGCATAAATGCAGCAAGAATGTGTAGGATCGAAAAGGAAGAAAACTACCGTAAATTTCTTTTTTTTGTTAAATTACCATTTCATCACATCATTTTGACTCATGCCTGTCAGCTCAGGAAATAGTCACAGGGCTGAATAATATAAATCTAGCTCTTTAGAGCTCAACCAGTCATATAAAATGAAACACATCTAAACTTTGCATGTGTTGATAAATGTCACTTAACGAGACTAATCCCAGTATGTAATGTATGCATGCATGTTATTGCAAGACTGTCCCTTCTCACTTATTAAGCTCTACAAGCCACTCCAGTTGTTTTACAAATGCTACCATCCCACCAGTTCTTTTAAATCTAGCTTTCCAGTTGACTGTTTATGTTTACGATGTGATTAAACAGAGAGCCAATTATATATAGAGAAATTAATAATCAGTGGGCTGGCCTATTCAATGAGTCATGCTAGAAATAAGTAATATTTTCAGGACACAAAGGTGAATTGTCCCTAATTAGAGCTAAGTAATGTTACTGTTTCTGTGTTTGGAATGTTACCGTGTCCTCTAGATCTACCCTAATTAAAACAACATTCCAAAGGTCAAAAGCTAACTTGCATTAATAAATTTTAAAGGCTCATAATTGCATCTAGTGCATTATTTTAATTGGTAATAAATTCATTCTTTGGAAGCTGGCATCATGACCATTACAGAAAAAAGCAAAAGGCCTGCAATGAAGGCCTTATAGCACATGAATCTCTTTATTTGAGTCTTTGGTTCTAATATCCGACTAGGAGAGTGTATGGACAGGATGAAACTGCACCTCCACATTATGTGATTGCTTACTTGTTGCAAAGACAGGAGTTCTATTTAGGCACATAACCCAGGATGATGGAACTTTGCAGCTAAAAGCAAATTTCAAAGTCTGGCATTATCAGCGCCTGTAGATAAATACCAAGGATTTCCAACGGCATTTTGCTCTGTTGAGTCTGTAGCCCAAAGAACATATTGTTGAAAAGCTCTAGGGAATAATATTGTCTTTTAACAACTACATTTTGAGAACTGAGTTCCTAGACTCACTCATCTACATGTAATTTTCACATGCTTGTTATTTTTCTATGGTACTGAACATTTGTTAGGATATTCCATACAATCTGAATTATTTGTGACAATAGAAAAAGTCATGCAACTATTGAAATATTTTTTCCCCCATGCACTGTGATTGGCAGCTCTGTAATTGTGGTAAGCTGCTTTGACCAAGGTTTCTATGGCAACCACCCTACAGTCAATTCTTACCTGTTTTCTGGCCATCCATTGTACTGAGCTTAGTCTCGTCAGCTACTGTTAAAAGGTAAATGTATAACGGTTAGCCCTGTTAGTGCCCACATCCCACATGCATCCACTGTTTATATTCTCTTTAAAGTTAGAGGACACTGGAAACATCATTCTTCATGCAAATAAGCAATGTTATGCAGACTATCTTGATGGGGCAAAATAAAGCCCGCCAACAAACCTAGTAACCGTCATGCGTTATGTCAGTCATTTCCATGTCACAGCCAAAAACAGTGTGTTATTCACATGCTAGCATACACAACTAGCAGAGACAAGTTGCCACACATGTCTGAATGCAGTGATTTGAGTTTTTAAAGCCCCACTGGCTCTTCTAAAAGCAATATGTATTTGCATACATTGAACTTTCATCTACTTAAAAGAAAGCCATAAAAGGCTTGGTTAGAAATGCTTGAGACATATGAATATAACAATTAAACATGGGGCAAGGTGGACGAAATAATTTTCTTTTCCTTCATTTAACAAAATCCCTGCAGGACTACAAGTTTCATCATGACACTCCCTTACTTACAGAAATATTAACCCTTCTGAGGATTCATACACCATACAAATAAAATGGGGGTGGCACTTTATTATATACTACCCATAAGCAAGCATTTATAAAATGTTCTCAGATTCTAGAATATAGTTCCTTACATGATCCATTCCCACAGCTGCTGATTAAATATGAAAATAATGCTGTTCATATGTATCCCATTACTGATTAAATGGTATCCTGTTTTGATTTTCTAAAGAGCAGCTAACTTGCTACTATTAACTTGTGCTTCGGTGAGAGTTGCTACGTATCAAATTTTACCAGTCACGGCATGTTATCAGCTTTCCACAAAGAAGAGTACTGCAGCACCATAAAAAGGTCATCAAATTCATCAAGTGATTGCATAAGTGGATATATATACAAATATCATGAGAAGGGATTTGGGGTGGGGGTGGGGGAATTTCCACACCATATATCTTTGGTCAGGGCCATTCCATGCAGCAGGTTTATTTTCTAGACAATACAGTGAAAGTATGCATATAAACACCAACTTGGATAGATACAAAGTGGAAGCTGCACATGATAATATCACGCACACACACACACAAACACACCATATTCTTCCATATACCGTCAGAACTTAGTGATTAAGCAGTCTATAAATCTTACTAAAATAAATAAAATAAGAAGCAGATTGGCAAGGTAGCCACAAGACACATAACAGGTCCAGCAGAGGGAGTACAAGCACACAACGTCCCCACAGGACCCATACTTGCTTACAGACTACAAACTGAAGCAGGTCCTCAACATCAGTGAATGAAACAGATACAAACCACAGTCTCCATACTGGCCAATGTTGTAATTCCTGCAACATCTGACATTTGCAACCCTAGATCTCAAAGGATACTGGGAATGGCTACCTCACTACAGAAACTAATAATCTCTCTTTACATGTTTATTTATACTATCCAACACTAGCAACCAGTAGACGATAATCTACTCTGATTGGATTGTACATTAATTTGTTATCTGCATAGCAACTGACACCTCTGTCACTGTCTCCTGCATTGATTGGCACTTTGTCAGCACCATGGAAAATATGTCTTGTAGTAAGTAACTCCTGAATGCCTTATCTGACCTTGTCAGCGTATCAATTCAATTCTCTAGGTGGGCATTATAGTTTGCAAAATGCTCAAGGTAAATCCTGCAGGTGTCCATTCCTTTCTGAAGGATCGGAGCAAAAAACAATGGTTGACCTTGGCTGTTGACAGTGGATCGTGTTCTGGGTGACAGCTGAACATGCATATAAGCATGTATACTGTTTTCTTTGTAAGTTGGTGTTTGTATACATAGTTGCACGGTGGAGCCAACTGGCCACATGGCATGATCCAAATATAGGTTGGGTTGTTCATATTCATTGAGCACAGTCTTTAGGTGGTCCCTCAACTTACGAATTTAATCCGTCCCGAATGCACATTCGTGGGTCAAAAAGTTTGTAAGTCAAAAAAGTGGTTTCCCATAGGAATGCATTAGAAACTGAAAAATTCATAAGTCGAGTAAACTGCATCTAAAATTCGTAAGTCGAGAAAGCCCCATCTAAACCACAACGGTTTTCCTTTCGGATGTTGAAAAAAAGTAAGCTTGCGGCCATTTTTTTTTCATTCGTAACTCGAAATTTCTTAAGTCGAGTACTTTGTAAGTCGAGGTACCACTGTATGTGCTTACACTACTCACCTTACTAGGCCTATTCATTGTGAGGGCCCTCTAGTCAGGAATGGATCATAGCCATTCTTGTCTTCATCCAATTGAATATAATATTTAATTGTGCTCTGCGTAGTAATTCAACACACGAGCTACTGCATCTTTCATGTCTTGGCATTTTTGGCTTCCTGAATCACACACACACACACACACACACCACCACCCTGGTCTTCCCGTTTCCATGGTTTTAATATCAATCCACTTATGTGCCACTTCATGCTGTTGAGGAAATGAACTCTGGCTCAGAAAACTTGCATCACAATAAATTCTTCAGTCTTTAAAAGGCCATGAGGCTCTTTATTGTTATTGTTGCAGCAGACTACCTTGCCTACTGCTCTTGAATTTGTCAGTGTAAAAACAAAAAAAAATTGTTATGTGATGCCCCTTAGGATGCAATCCTACACATTGCTTTTTTCTGGAGTAATCAAGATCAGTTTGAGGATGCCAAACCAGACAAGTTTTCTTTCTTTTCTTTTCTTTCCACAACTCAAAGCCCCAATGATGTTTGAATGTGGTTCTGAGACCTTGTGGGGGAACCAGGACTTAGGCTAGACCATGAAATGGAGTCCAGAGTGCACTGGACCAGATCCCATTGACCAGATCCCTAGGCCTGGAAAATCCAGAGAATTTATATTGTTTGCCAATTGCAGGAGCTGATGGTTGCAGGTTGGAGTTATGTTACAATCATTCCCAAGTACAAGGCCTTATCAGTGCCAAAACCAAACAGACGTTAGTTGTTTAGGAATTATTTTAAATGCAAACTTGAATTATTTGGCTTTTCTGTCTCCTGAAAAGTACCTCATCATATGCACTCACACATTCACATATACTGAACCATTGTATATAACATGCATCTGCACAAGCATAACGTTTGAAATATATAAACATTAAAATTGCACAGACACACATAATGCTCTTGGATCAGACCATATTAAGACTTCTTCATGCCACATATTGAATCCAGCTGCACGGACAAATCAAATGTTTGGCATAACAAATAATATAACTGCAACATGGAAAACAAACAGTATAATTAAAACCTGAAGAAACATGTTGAAATACAACACGGGGGAGGGGTAAAAAAGAAGACGTCAAAATTTAATACCTAAATCCATGCTTTTGGATTTCCGTGTTTTAACAAAGTCCAACTGGCTGGCATCTGAAAATTGCTTAGTGCGCTTTTCTGACATGCTCTGGCGTCCAAAACCCTCTCGCTGGAAGGCAAGTGCTGGATCAGCATCTGGACTCAGAGTGCTGTAAGGGAAAGGGGGAAATTAAAGCATTCAAAGCACACACCTATCATAGTTGTGTAATAAAATGTTTACGTAAAATATCAGCCAGCAACAATTTTTGATTTATTTATTTTTTAAATCATCAAGTGACAAGCATATTTGCAATGGGACTCTATGGAAAGAACAGCTGGGATTTCCACTTGAAGCATCCTCCACACTGTGTGGTTCAAGCTTTCACAGGGGTATTCATTCTGTGGAAATAAATAACTATGTATGTAACTCTGGAAGATTCATGTGAGTGGCCTGCTTTATGTGCATCATTGCAGTGTAACTATCACACCCACAGGGGCTGCTCCCAATGAGCAGAAAAGAAAGGTGTGGAATGTAGAAAAGATGAAAATAAAAGGAGAGAGGGACACCCACATTGCTGGGACCCAGATGGGGAAATGAGATGTTATTACCGGTATGTGCAATATGCACAATATATCTATAGTCTGATAAAACATAATAAATGAAACACAGTAACAAGTTACTAGGACAGTGAATGACTAAGTCAAAATTCAAAGGGCATATTACACAAAACAAAAACATCTCTCTCTCTCTCTCTCTCTCTCTCTCTCTCTCTCTCTCTCTCTCTCTCTCTTTTACAATAGCATTGTCCCATCATTCCTAACCACTGGCCATACTGGCTGGGCAGATGTGAGTCTATCCCTGGTTTGTTTCATCCCTTTCTCTTTTTCTGGTTACAGCAGTAATTTTTGCAACCAGGAACCACGTGACTGGATCATGTTATAAAGCAGCAATGGCCCAGTGCTGTGGGGACTGGCACTGCTGGTGTGGGATCATCATGGTTTTGAGTCCTGGAAGACCTGCTCCCTGCCTTGCAGGCCTTTTCCCATCTGATGTGAGAGGGTGTTGCCCTGAGTGACTCTAGCTCCAAAAGCTGAGGCTGCTGAACAGACTCTTGGGTTGGAGTATTGTTTAGGAGTTGTTGGTTTTTTTTGTTGGGGTGGGAATTGTTGCTGTTATTGATTTATATATATATATATATATATATATATATATATATATATATATATATATATATATATATATATTTCAGATCTTATGGTGATTACTGTACTGCATTTTGGTTGTGTTTTATTTACTGATCATGAATACTTTTGTTATATTTGTAATTATGTATTTTTTTCATGTTGCCAGCCACCTTTAGCATGGCTTTAACGATGGAAAGATGACATACAAATAAAATGATATACGTATGTATGTATGTATGTAACTTTGTGCTCTTCTCTCCTACATCATTACTCTACATTAGTATGCATCACAAGGACGAGATCATGCTCATGTAGCCATCTTGGTTTGCTTATTATCAAATTCCCATCCCACCCTTTCTCCATATTGCTCAGGGTGGCTTACAGGGCTCTGTGCCATTGCTTTTTTAAAATCCTCACAGCCACCCTATGTGGTGAGTTCAACAGGCTGGGCTTAGAGAGAGTGACTGGACAAAGGCTGTGTTGGGGCGTTTTAATTATTCAATCATATCTGTTCTGCTGCTGAGATAGTTAAAAAACAAACTTGGCAGCCTCCCAGGTCTTTTATTTGTGGCTATGCATGTGTAATTAAAAATTACTCCTGGATTCAATCATCTTTTATTTTCTAGCTATAATCTACAGCAACACACCAGCAAAAAAAAAAATGTAACAACCAAGATTTAGCAGTATCTGCAAAATAAAAAGCTTTTAAAAAAAATGTTAACAAGTGAAACCAATATTTTCCATATTTGAACCATATTATGTTCTTTTTTCTGCTCTCTTGGAGGCAAGGCAGCCAGCATTTTGTGTTAGGGCACCCTCACGGTGGCAGCTTTTTTGAGTTAGGCTATACCCTTGAAGAGAAGACTCCCTGGAAAAGACCCTGGTGTTGGGAAAAATGGAGGGCACAAGGAGAAGAGGACGACAGAGGACGAGATGGTTGGACAGTGTTCTCGAAGCTACGAACATGAGTTTGACCAAACTGCGGGAGGCAGTGGAAGGCAGGAGTGCCTGGCATGCTCTGGTCCATGGGGTCACGAAGAGTCGGACACAACTAAACAACTAAACAACAACAACAACACCAACACCATTGAAGGCAGCCATTTTGTGACTGGCACCCTTAGCACCTTCTCAAAATTTCCAATGTGCCACCAGACCTAAAAGGTTGGCAACCATTGTATTACACAGTGGTACAGTGAAACTGTAGTGAAACTGATTCCACTGTGCAAAGTAATCTGGGCTCTATAAACAATTATTTAGTTATCTATTTCTAAAACTAATAATGTTTTAGTGCTTTGTTTATCACAGATGTTACACAATGAATTTTATGCCCAGGATACAGTGAAAATGTATTACACAACTGATCAGAAGCAGTGTATTTCATCAAGCAAAACACACCTCAAATGGTAACAATTTGAACAGATGTTTATTGCAGGAACTAAAAAAGCACAAAAGTCAGTGAGTATAGCTAAGTAAAATTGCCAAATAGTGGTTCTTAATATTTCAAATTGATGCTAAAGTCACTTTCTGTCTATTATTATTGTAATTTATAAAACCAACAAGCAGCAAAGCGCATTATAACAACTAAAGCTTCTGGAACGACAGTTGACTCTTTAAAGAATGTAACCGTATTGTGACCCTCAATGTTATTAAAATTCCACTTATTAATCCTGTCTCATTGTCCCTTTGTTTTCATAACATTTTCATCAAGGATTAGGGAGATATTGTCAGGCTGGAAAAAGCTTACATTTTGTGCTGTGATTCAGAACAGCTGCCATTCTTGTTTGGATAACCCTTCATCCATATTCTTAACTTCACCCCTTGGTGCCTTGCAGCAAACTCACAGAATACACCTTTGTTTTACAAGCCTTCCTTTGTCCATTAGCAGCAGGAAATTAATACAAAAATCCACTCAACTGCTGTTTATTTAATTTCACTGGGTTTATTTTTTAACAAAAATAACGCAATCAACACAAGACTCCAAACCGATCTGCCCCTTTTCATAATTGCATCTCTGCATCTGAGAGAAAAGGCATTAAAGGTGGTTCCATAAGAAATTTAATGACAACTAATAGCTCTTCACTCTTTCTTCCCGTGTCAGGGAAATGTGTGAGCAGGAAAATATTCTGCATTCCTAATGTCAAAGATGAGTGTGTTTGTTTACATTCTGCTGAGGTTTCCTTGCCACACTCAAGTGGAAAAATCCATGCTAATACAATCTATTACATGCAATTTTGCATGCTTTTCATGATCCGACCCCCCAACCCCATCACAAATTTTTGGCTTTTAATGTATTTCCCATGTGAATAAAATGATGGGTGTTTGCAGGATTGAAATTGCAGTTGTGCCTCTTTCAAATGGGCAGGTCCAACATTCAGAAGGAAAAAACAAAAGTCATCAGCAAAAGACAAAAAGAAAGAAGCTGCTTTTAAGACAGCAAATAAACAGTTTCTTTAGATGGAGTATGAGCAAATGCCGCTTAACACTAATCCATACTGATATAGATATAGATAATAAATAGCTAACGAAGTACCAGTAACAAAGAGATACTTGCTGGTGCTAATTCTTATTAAGATATTGCTGACACAGTTATACTATACCCAGGAGAGTGTGGGACTCAGAAAAATTCTCATACTTCAACCTGCTTGTGTTAATTATTGCCACCACCCTAGCAGGGGGTTCCACAGAGAGGTCTTTTATTTTGCTTATTGCTGAACATAATTACAAGGCTTACAAATTAATGTCATTCTCTTGGATTAGTACAGATAGCACTACACAAAAATTATGCAATATTTATCCTGCAGAAGACAGTAAACAACCCAAAGCCAAAGTAACACCTATCCCCCACCCCCAATATATACACACAATGTGTATCGGTGCAAATTTATAGTCATAGTCCCCAGATTTGCAGATATTTTGAGGTGGGAAATGCATGCAACACTAATGTTTCACAACAAATGAAAATGATCTGTAGAAAACACAATTTGAAAAAGAGACAACACACATATTTTTGTAAACTAAGAAATATTTAATAATAATAATAATAATAATAATAAACAGCCCATCTAAAAATCCATGTAAAACATCACTATGTAGCAAAACTAAAGTAATTGAAGTTTTGAGGATATCACAGCTCTCTCTCTTAATTACCCGTGTTCAGAAAGTGGTGGTGGGGGATGAGTGTTCAGACCCCTGGGCTCTCACTTGTGGGGTGCCTCAGGGTTCTGTCCTCTCCCCCATGCTTTTTAACATCTACATGCGGCCCCTAGGAGAGATCATCAGGGGGTTTGGGCTGGGTGTTCATCAGTATGCGGATGATACCCAGCTCTACCTCTCTTTCAAATCAGAACCAATGAAGGTAGTGAATGTCCTGTGTGAGTGCCTGAAGGCGGTTGGAGGATGGATGGCAGCTAACAGATTGAGGTTGAATCCTGACAAGACAGAAGTACTGTTTGTGGGGGACAGGAGGCGGGCAGGTGTGGAGGACTCACTGGTCCTAAACGGGGCAACTGTGCCCCTGAAAGACAGGTGCGCAGCCTGGGAGTTATTTTGGACTCACAGCTGTCCATGAGGTGCAGGTTAATTCTGTGTCCAGGGAAGCTGTCTATCAGCTCCATCTGGTACACAGGCTGAGACCCTACCTGCCTGCGGACTCCCTCGCCAGAGTGGTACATGCTCTGGTTATCTCCCGCTTGGATTACTGCAATGCGCTCTATGTGGGGCTACCTTTGAAGGTAACCCGGAAACTACAACTAATCCAGAATGCGGCAGCTAGACTGGTGACTGGGAGCTGCCACCGAAACCACATAACACCGATCTACATTGGCTCCATGTACGTTTCCAAGCACAATTCAAAGTGTTGGTGCTGACCTTTAAAGCCTTAAACGGCCTCAGTCCAGTATACCTGAAGGAGCGTCTCCACCCCCATTGTTCTGCCCGGACACTGAGGTCCAGCGCCGAGGGCCTTCTGGCGGTTCCCTCACTGTGAGAAGCAAAGCTACAGGGAACCGGGCAGAGGGCCTTCTCGGTAGTGGCACCCGCCCTGTGGAACGCCCTCCCATCAGAGGTCAAAGAGATAAACAACTACCTGACATTTAGAAAATACCTGAAGGCAGCCCTGTTTAGGGAAGTTTTTAGTCTGTGATATTTTAATGTATTTTGATGTGTGTTGGAAGCTGCCCAGAGTGGGCGGGGTATAAATAATATATTTATTATTATTATTATTATTATTATTATTATTATTATTATTATTATACCTCTTAGCACCCAAAGGTAGAGAATACCTGGAGAAGATCTCAGCTTGTGGATGCCACTAACTGCTTTTACAATGCTCCTCACTTTCAGAAGTATATTGCTATGCAGTGAGGAGGGGGTGTCGTTCAAGATACACAAGCATCTTTGGCAGCCCAGATACAATTGAGCAATAATTTAAACCTTGGCCAAGTGAAAGCTTCTCATAATTCTCTTCTGCTCTGCTTCCCAGATAGGAAGAAGCAACTCAGAAAGCAGGTTGGGAATTATTCTTTCGACGATAAGCCTATAATTCTACTCCTTTCTGTGCCGAAAGATGCAGGTGTGAAAAGCACATGAACTGTTGATAAGTAGAAGTAATGGTTTGTGTGGACATGAGCCTTACCATTCTGTTGACTCATTAATTGTTGGTTTGCTCCAGGCTCCACCATCTACTGTTGCAAAGCCCACATCATCATGGGAACTGGAAGATGATTGGTCTGAGAGATGTGGAGGTAGTACTGGTAATCTATCATCTTCTATAATGACCATGTCATCCTGCGGCATGTTGACTGTCGGAGATAGCTGGTATTTACCTGCACAAAATGGGAAGCGGAAGAGAACTAAACATACTGAGCACTCAACACAAACACTATGCTATTTGTCACAATTTACAAAGCAATTTACAAACCAAGGGCCATAAGGCATCTTCAAAAGCAACCTATTTATACTGTTGTAAGTCTTCACAGGTTGCAGACTACTTCATCAATGACCTTACCACAACACGGGGCAAAATGCCAGAAATACAGTCTCTTAATCCCTTATTAAAGATTTGTGGTAGTGGTGGGAGGGTTGGAACTTACAGAGAGAGAAAAAAGTTTGCATAAGGCCACCTAGTGAACTCATGTCAGAGAAAAAACTGAACCAGGGACTTCCTCGTTCATAACTCAGTCTCTATGTCTGCATGCTACAACAGACTTGAGTGCAACTAGTGTTCGGTCCCAACTCCTGCCCACCTAGCAGTTCGAAAGCACGTCAAAGTGCAAGTAGATAAGTAGGAACCCCTCCAGCAGGAAGGTAAACAGTGTTTCCGTTCACTGCTGTAGTTCGCCAGAAGCATCTTAGTCATGCTGGCCACATGACCTGGAAGCTATCTGCGGACAAACACCAGCTCCCTCGGCCTATAGAGCGAGGTGAGCGCTCAACGCCAGAGTTGTCCGCGAGTGGCCCTAACGGTCAGGGGTACCTTTACCTTTACAGTGATGAACTAAACAGAGATGGGGGAGGAGCTAGATATTAATATGCGAGGCACAGACCTTATATTCTCCATAATGACTTGGTATGTTGAATGGCTGTGCATGCCATGTGAGGAGGCAAAGGATGAAGTTCTGCTTTAATTTATGGAAATTGGTGAGAAATAGGTATGTAGACCCTCCAGGGGACCATGTAAGACTCCCACCATTCTTAACCATTGGGCACTGCTGGGTGGGGCACATGGGAACCGGAGTCTAACAACATATGGAGGTCAAAAGGTTTCCCATCCCTGTTCTATAGACTTCCATCTCTGTAGGTCATGGTGTCTATATGGCAAAGCATCATCTGTATTCATGCCATATATATTCATTCAAAGAATAACATTGCTAGCCCTGGTCATTTCAGCTGTGAGAAACAATTTGAACAACTTAAAAACAGAGTCAGAGAGAGATCCAATTCTTTTTAAAAAGTTTTTTTTTGGGGGGGGAGTGGAGGGAGGCAGGGAAAGTTAGACGAAAAAGAACTCTACTACACGTAGACCCATCATTGTCAAACTGAAATGAATGTGTTCAAGTTTGCATAGCAGCTAATTCTTTGCCCAGCAAAAGCTTCTTTGATGGACAGGTTAATGTTGAGCCTAGTAATGCACTCCTTTCCAAACATAATGCCTACAAGATTGTTAACTCTGTGACTAATAATGTCTCCAAAGAGCTGAACGTGAAACAGTATAACCTTATGGCATTTTTTAGATGAAGCCTCCAAGGTTGAGAGGCAAAAGCAATTCAGTGGCATGTCTAGGTTTTCTCTGCACTTCTTAATATTTCAGCAAGAATGAATGATGACATTTTAGTAGTTGCACTGAAATGTAAAAGAAAACACATTTACTGCAGGTGTGTGGGAGAGGAATGGGAGAAGAGAGAAGTAGATGACCCTTCAGATTTATGCCAGACACAATGCACCAATGGGGGAAAATGGCTATTATTTCTAACTAGTAACATGCTGCATCTACAGTGCTAAAATCATGAGAAGTAATGGTACTTCATCTGGAGTACCGTGTCCTTTGCTGGACACCACAGTTTAATAAGGATATTGACAAACTGGAATGTGTCCAGAGGAGATTGGGAAAACCAAGTTCTGAGTTGGGTATGTCTAACCTGCAGAAGAGACAATCAAGATGCTATATGATATTCATCTTCTAATAGATGATGGAGTATACTGGTTACATTTGCAACTCCAGATCCCATTGACCCCAGCCATCATGGCCAACAATTAAGGATAATGGGATTGTAGTCTAAGAATATCTGGAGGGCTACAAGTTCCCTATTCCTGCATTAGGCAAAATGTCTTGATTGTACAAGATGTTTGACAATACAATAGACCCTCATGTGTTACAAGATTTTTAAGCAAATGCCACCAATCAGGGCTGCTGTAGCAATGGATTTCCTACATCAGCAAGCGGGTAGAACAGATGACCTTTGACATCTCTGATTCTATATTGTAGATGAGCAATAACTTGGTATAGCCATGTGTTGGATGAGGGAGATCCGAGTCACGAGTACCTTCAGCTGAGGTGTACCATAAGTGGGAAAGACCTCTCCTTAAAACTCTGGAGTGCTACTGTTCTACTCTGAGCAAAGTGGACTAGAAAACCAATAATACATGGAAACATCATATGTCAATGTGGCAACCTCTGCATTACAAGAATAAAAAGAAAATCAGCTATGGGCATAGACAGGCAACATAGCAAGAACAGAGACCCTAACTGTTTGGCATAATGATGCACTTGGTACATAAAAGGGGGATTTCCCCCCCCCCAAATGACTGCTTTTTTGTGTGGTCTCCTTACACTGAGGATCCATGAAGGGCCACGTCATACAAAGGATTAAAAACAAAGCTAAAGTTGACTGAACTCTCATAGGCTCTTTCAGCAATGCAATTTCCCATGGACCTTGTCTGCGTAAAGTGGTGGGGAAAACTATCCAACTAAATAACAACATACAATTCCCGTAAGAAGGAAATGACCCTGCAAGACCTCAGCATACAGCCGCTTTCTATAAATACATATTGGCACGTGAGACTGGTGGTCTCTGCTATATGCCTGTATTTTGGTTCAACACTAGTAGTTATTATGGTTCCTGTGCATTGGTTGTTCCATCTAATATTGATTAAGAGGGCATCTTATCTAATTGTTGTTTGTGCTGCTCTAGAATGTAGCATTTATGCTGCATTTGTATTTAAAGGCAGGATAGAAATCAGTTAAACATAAAGTAGTCCAACATTCAGCCTAACACAGTGGCAAGATGTAGTGATTTTCATCTGATACCACAATTTAAAGCAACATAAGCTTTGCAAAACTGTTCATTAATATAGAAGCAGTGTCGAGAAAGGCACCTGTCACAGTGGCCGGAGCGGACTACTTCAGAGTAACGACTCTACCCAGCTCTGCATTTTATTCTTTTATTGGTGCTGCGTATTTACAGTGCTGAAGTCATTGCTATTTACACAGAGCGATGTGTTCAGTCAGGTTCAGAACCTCCGAATGGCTTTTGGCGCGTCTTTCTCCAACACAAAAGCTTTGGTAGACCCATCCTCTTTCCTCTCCTCTTTCTGCGTAATTCCGGAGTTGGGGGGATGGGTCTCCCCCCCTTATTTGCCCCTTCCTGTCCCACCTGGGACCCTGGCTCCGCTACCTTGCCTGAGCCTCGGACACAACTTCCTGCTTCCCCATTGGAATCGGAACTCTCTCTGCTTTCCCCTGTGCTCGGGGATGGGCTTGAACTCAGGAGGGGAGGGACTTCGCGATATCCTCTGTCCCTCACATCCACCCCCCTCCCAAGCTCACCTTCTCCCCTCCCCAGGTCTCCCCCCTGTGTCGGTGACGACTGGAAGCCTAAGAACTCAGTACTTTCCGAGCCCGTTGGTGTGAACACCTCCCCCCAGTCCTTTGCGCGCCCCCCTTCCGCCTGGGAGGACTGGAATCCCAAAAAGTCCGTGGCGTCCGAGCTGGTGGGGGTAAAAATGTGCTGCCAGTCAGCTTCTTCCTCTGACTGAGTGGATCTCGGCGACGCCCATACTTCTTCCTCTGGTTCCTCAAACTCTGCTTCCCATCTCCATGGTGAACTGCTCTCCCGTACTTCCTCCCCCTCCCCCTCCCCCTCCCTTTCCATGTGCCAGGGCTTGGGTCTGTGGGGAAAGAGGGCATGAAATTCTTCCACCAAGAATTCCTCCTGTATCTGAGTGGCTGGGACCCATTCATTCTGTGACGGTGGAGCATCCTCCCATGCCATGAGGTACTCCAGGCCCCCCACCCCTCTCCGTGAATCAAGGATGGCCGTGGCCTCATTGAGTTGCTCCCTGCCTTCCCTCTCCCCCCCTCCCTCGGGGGTTTGTTCGCTGTCTCGGAGCCTGCTACTTTCCCTGTACGGCGACAGCAGCGATCTATGAAACACTGGATGCACCCTCATGTCCTCTGGTAGTGCCAATCTGAAGGCTACCGGGTTGACCTGTTGCGTGACCGTGAAGGGGCCCAGCCGTCTGGGCTCCAGTTTTTTGCACCTCCCTCTGGTGGGCAGGCCCTCCGAGGACAACCAGACCTTGTCCCCCACCCTGATGACCTCCCCTTGTCGCCTGTGGCGATCTGCCCCCTTCTTGTACGCCTCCTTGGCCCTCTCCAAGTGTTCTCTGAGCTGCTGGTGCACCGTCTCCAGTTCCTCCACCCAATCCTCTGCCAGTGGGCCCTCCTCCTCCTCCTCCCCCTCCCTTTCCGGGAAAGATCTGAGGTCGCGCCCGTAGTTGGCCTTAAAGGGCGACACCCCTGTGGAGACGTGCACTGCATTATTGTAGGCAAATTCCGCCAGTGGCAGGCGATCCACCCAGTCCGTTTGTCTCTGGCTGACGTAGCATCTCAGGTACTGCTGCAGAATGGCGTTGACCCTCTCCGCCTGTCCGTTGGTCTGCGGGTGTCTAGCCGTCGATAAGCTGACCTCCACCTGCAGGAGGTTCATGAGCCGCCTCCAGAATCTGGAAACAAATTGGCGGCCACGATCCGAAATAACCCTTAAAGGTAAGCCATGCAGTCTGAATACGTGGTCAACAAACAGTTTGGCTGTCTCTTCTGCAGATACCGCTCTGGCACACGGTATAAAGTGGCACATTTTGGACATAAGGTCCACCACCACCAACACTGCTGTCTTGCCCCTGGACGCAGGCAGGTCTGTGATGAAGTCCATGGACACCACTTCCCACGGCCTGTGTGGTGTGGCTAATGGCTCCAGCAACCCTGCTGGCGCTGCTCTGACCACCTTTGCTCGCTGGCAGATGTCACAGCCCCGTACATAGTCTCTAACATCTTCCCGCACCCCTGGCCACCAGAAGTGTCTCATGACTAGGTGAGCGGTTTTGTCCCTTCCAAAATGACCCGCCGTTGGGTTGTCGTGCATCTGCTTGAGGACCGCACGTCTAAGCTGGGTGGTGGGCAGGTACAGTGCACCCTTGTAGAAAAGCAGCCCCCTGCGTTCTGCAAAGTCTTTTGCCTGCTCCCTCCCCCCTCTCAGTTCTCTGAAGATGCGGGTGGCAAACTCATCAGCTGCCGTCAGTGCTGTGAGTTCTGCCTCGCTCACCACTGCTGCTCCGCAGGACCATGCTGATGGGGGGAAAATGTGCCTGGGCGCTGGTGGCAACTCCTGCTCCATGTACTCTGGTTTGCGGGAGAGGGCATCCGCCCTGACATTCTGCTCCCCCGGGATGTAGTGGATGGAGAAGTTGAAGTTCGAGAAGAACTCTGCCCACCGTATCTGTCGCTGGTTGAGCACCCTGGCCGTTCTCCAGAACTCCAGGTTCTTGTGGTCTGTGCACACCTGGATGGGGTGCTTGGCGCCCACCAGGAAGTGTCGCCAGTGCTGGAAAGCAGCGTGGATCGCAAGAAGTTCCCTATCAAACACCGTGTAGTTGCGTTCAGGCTGTGTCAGCTTCCTGGAGAAGAAGGCACAAGGTCTCCACTCTCTGTTGGCGTCCAGTTGCAACAGGATCGCTCCCAACGCCCGTTCTGAAGCGTCTGTCTCCACGCGAAGGGGCGCATCCTGCACCACGTGGAACAGGTTCTGGTCGGAAGCGAACACCCTCTTGAGGCTTTCGAACGCTGCTTGCGCCTCTGGTGTCCACCTGAACTTCTGCTTGCCTCTCAGGCAGTCCGTGATGGGAGCCGTAACCCGCGAGAAGTTCTTGATGAATTTCCTGTAGAAGTTGGCGAAGCCTAGGAGGCGTTGGGCATCTTTGTGCGTCCTGGGGCTGTGCCAGTCCAGGATGGCCTGCACCTTGTCCTTGTCCATCGCCAGCCCCTTGTCTGACAGTTTGTAGCCCAGGAAGTCCACTTCCCTGGTGTGAAACTTGCACTTCTCCAGCTTCACATACAGGTGGTTCTCCTTCAGGCGCTGCAACACCTCCCTGACATCCTTCACATGTTGCACTGGGTCCTCGGAATAGATAAGGATGTCATCCAGGAAGACCAAGCAGTTCTTGAAGAGAAGGGACCCCAGGACGTGGTGCATGAAGGCCTGGAAGCATGCTGAGCCCCCTTGCAACCCGAAGGGCATCACCAGATATTCAAAAGAGCCCAGAGGCGTGAACATCGTGGTTTTCCACTCATCGCCTTCCCGGATCCTGATCAAGTTGTACGCCCCCCTTAGGTCTAGCTTGGTGAAAATCTTGCCCCTGCGTGTCGCTGTCAGGAGATCGTCCACTCTGGGCATGGGGAAAGCCACTGGCTCTGTCACTGAATTGAGCCGTCTGAAATCCACCACAAGACGGCGCTGTTGCGTGTCTTTCTTGTCCACCCAGAAGACCGGGCTGCCCCCTGCTGCCTTGCTTTCTCTGATGAACCCCCGTTTGAGGTTCTTGTCTATGAACGCACACAGATCCTCCAGTTCCTGATCCGACATGGCGTACAGCTTGGCTGGGGGTATCGTTGCCCCTGGCACCAGGTTGATCTGGCAGTCGAAAGACCTGTGTGGGGGTAGGTGGTCGGACTCCGCTTCGCTGAAGACCTCCTGCAGGTCCCAGTACGGCTTGGGTATCGCCTCACCCCCTTTGACATGCATGGTGGCCACCGTGGCTATTGGAGGCCCCTCCCCTGGGTGGTGCTGCATGCAATGTTCCAGACAAAAGTCCGACCCAAACATGATGCATCTCTGGTGCCAACTTATGGAGGGGTCGTGGCGCGCCAGCCAGCTCATGCCCAAGACGATGGGGGGGTCTGAGATGGTTGTGACGTTGAAAGCCAGTGTCTCTGAGTGCCTTCCCACCGTCATTCTCATGGGGGGGGGGTTTGATGAGTGATGGCCCCTCCCAGCAACTCTCTGCCGTCAATGGTGGCTACGTGCAGAGGAAAATCCAGCTGCAGAAGCTGTATCTGGTGCTCTTCTGCAAAGTTTCTGGAGAAGAAGTTGGCTGAGGCACCACTGTCAATTAAGGCGAGGACCGTCAGGGGATAGCCATTTGAGAGCGTTAGCGTGACTTCTAGAACCACTCCTGCTCTGGGAGGGGTGGGCTGGCTCTGCTCCTCGCTGTGCGGGTGGGCGGGCTGGGGCTGTTGTCTGCTGACTGTGCCTGGCTGCTGCCCCTTGTCTCCTGCAACCAGGCTTTCCCGTTTCCCTGCTGTGGTGCTGCGTCAGTGGGGGAGGGCACAACCGTTCCCGCCTTTCCTTGCCATTCTCTGCGATGTGGGCAGTCTCTGACGCGATGCTGGGGGGAGTTGCAGAGAAAGCAATTCCCGCCCCTTCCCTCCTTGCGTCTTGTCGTCGCTGGGGTTTGAAAAGCCCCCCCCGTGCGCGCTATCAATTTGCATGGGTTTCTGGTCTTGGCCGGCCCCTGGCATGGCGTGAGGTGGCTGTTGGGGGAGTGGCTTCTCCTGCGACCGTGGGAACCAAGCCCGCTTTGCGCGCATTGCTTGCTTGTCGTTCCACCGGGATTCCTGTCTCACCCCCACCGCTAGAGCCGCTTTGCTCAGTTGATCCATATTACTGGGCTTTGGACCTCTTGAGAGCTCATCTTTCACCTCCTCATTCAACCCTAGGTAGAACGCCGCTTCCATGGGAGGCGAGTGCAGTTCCCACCCCAGTCTGTGCACTAGCATGGTGAATCTCGCCCAATATTCGCGAACTGTCATTGTTTTTTGCCTCAAATTATGCAGTTCCTCCTTGGTCTGGTCCATATGACTATCGGATGCATACATAGTTTTCAAAGCCTCTAGAAATAGTTTGACATTCTTCATGCAAGGATTTTTTGTCGCGATTAACGGTCTTAGCCACTCCCTGGCTGCCCCTGTAAGGTGTTCCACAATAAACGCTACCCTGTGCTCATCATCCGGGAAGTCATCATGGTGCAGCTCAAGAGCATACACTATCTCAGTCTCAAAGCCATGATATTCCCTTGGGTCTCCATTGAACTTACTTACTAGGGTCCCCGCTCTCCTTCCTGGCAGCACTTGGAGTTGGGGGGCCCCTCCCGCCTTGTTTTTCTCGGCGTCCAGCTTGTTTTGGAGCTCTACCGCCACCGCCCTTAATTGCAGCTCTTTGTCCTGAAGCGCTCTCACCTGTTCCGCAAGTTGTAGCCGGTCCTCCTTGACCTTCTCGGTTTCTTCTTTCGCTGCCTTTAATTCCCCCTGTGCCTGCAGCGCCAGTTGCTGCAGGTCCTGTTGGGCTTTCTCCGCGATCTGCCACCATTTCTCCGCCTCTGACACACTCATCCCGGCACTCCAAAGTAGCCCCAAAAAGATTCGGAGGTTGCTGTCACAGTGGCCGGAGCGGACTACTTCAGAGTAACGACTCTACCCAGCTCTGCATTTTATTCTTTTATTGGTGCTGCGTATTTACAGTGCTGAAGTCATTGCTATTTACACAGAGCGATGTGTTCAGTCAGGTTCAGAACCTCCGAATGGCTTTTGGCGCGTCTTTCTCCAACACAAAAGCTTTGGTAGACCCATCCTCTTTCCTCTCCTCTTTCTGCGTAATTCTGGAGTTGGGGGGATGGGTCTCCCCCCCTTATTTGCCCCTTCCTGTCCCACCTGGGACCCTGGCTCCGCTACCTTGCCTGAGCCTCGGACACGACTTCCTGCTTCCCCATTGGAATCGGAACTCTCTCTGCTTTCCCCTGTGCTCGGGGATGGGCTTGAACTCAGGAGGGGAGGGACTTCGCGATATCCTCTGTCCCTCACAGCACCCTTCAAAAATATTTGAGACTTCTTGCACGAGCAGAGTTCTACAATCCACATGTACAGTATTGATTAAGCTTGAGATCGAATTACTAGTTCCCTTAAATGATCCTAAAAATTAAACACACTGAACCACTAAATGCTGTCTTAACTACATCCTCAACCTTTAATTAGTTGAGAGAAACTTTTCAATCCATTTTCCATATTTGTTTATGTCATTCTTCTTTACAAGCTCAGTTATTGCAGAAATTTGGAAAATAACTGGCAAATTTACACTACCGTGATTCAGTTGGTAAAAATACATTGATGCAAGTTCCGGCATGTGGCTATACCAAATGCTTTGGGGCTTGTATTTCAATAAAATGTACTTATTAACCTAGGAGATATGAAACACAAATCCAGCAAGGGTTTCTATAATTAGGGGGAAATCCTTACTTTCTGAAAACATCAGAGGGATTGCTACAGAGAAGAAATCATGCTACAGTTACAGCTTTGGTAGCACTCCTTCATTATTGTGCAAGGAAATGTTCTCAGATTATGTTATACCTGTAAGGTCTATGAAGCATCATGCCTATCTGTTAAATAATTTATGATATTGCATCCAACGTTCCATTGATGCAATAACTTGTTCCATTGATGCAATGATTTATACTTCCAGAACAGAACCCTTTCCCCTCTCCGATGTCCCCTCACCCAGTTTGTTTAGTGTTTCCCCTCAAGCCCGCCAGAGTAAATTGGGGGAGGATGTGGAGAATGCATGAAGGGAGCAGGAATAATTCCATGGTCGTTCACATTCACATTGATTACCACTGCTCAGAGCCTTCAGATAGGTAAGGCATATTTGTTCACAAAGCTGCTAGGAGGATTCCAAGGAACAAAGCAAACTCCAAGGTCTCCTCTACCACCCTCCATCAACAGTAAAATAAAATAAAAATCAGGGACACTCAAGATATAGCCCTCTTCCAGGACTATAGTGTAGCAGCCCAAGAAAACATAGAGATATCGTATCTGAGGTACCTACATCTCTAACCATGAATCTATGTGTTTCCCTTAAGGTTTGATGCAGATGTGGGCAACTGCTAGGTGGTATGCTTCAAACAATGTGACTCGGCCATTGCTTCTTGGGGAAAGGCTTAGTGCTAGAACATATCCTTCGTTAGCAGAAGGCCCCATGTTCAATCCCAGACATATCCTGGTCTGAAATCCTGCAGAACCACTGCCAAAACTGTGGGGGCAATACTGAGACATATGGACCAAGGATCTGACTCGGCATAAGGCAGCTTTGTAGGTTCTTTGTTCCAGAATTTTTACCCAAATAAAATGTACATACATTGTATTGTCCCATAATCCTATGTGCAATCTGACACCTGCAGCACGTTGCAAAATTTAATCCAATCCAGCCTACATTCTCCATCTTGAGGCAAAGTCTAAATGTAGGACTTGGGGGAAAGAAAAGGAATCTGTGGCCCTCCAGATGCTGTTGGCTTCCAGCTGCCATCAGCTCCCATCACTATGATCAAATGTCAGCGATGAGGAGAGTTGCACTCCAGCAACATCTGAAGGGTCACAGGTTCTCTAGCCTTGCCTTGGGGCTATAACATCAAAACATGTTACATTGTTATAACCCTTCCCTGAGCATTTATGGTGAAGGGCAGGTTAGAAATCTAATCAATAAATTAGTTTTGGGGGTGCTCTGGGCCCACGCTGTACACCCAAGCATTTCTCCAGGCATGTTTATAACAGTGGTACCACCAGCAAACTAGCAGGCAGGGAGCAAGCAACTTTGAATGGAATAAAGGACGCAGCCACAAGACTTCTCAGCCTTGCCCTGATGTAATTTCCCTGTTAACCTAGCACCAGGCTGGCTTGCTGCTTGTGATGTGAGAACAAAAGCATCCAAGGGAGGAAACTGCTACAAGCTACAGTATTTTACTTGCATCCAGAGCTCCATGCAGAGGAAGAGACTGATACAGGGATTCCATGAATAAGCCTAGAATTCTTTGCTTCCAAGTTCTTACCTGAAGACACATGATACATCAATCTTGACTCTGGTTTGGAGTCTGGATTGGAAAGTACGTGAGAACCATGCCATAAATAAGAACAGTGTGATATAAATGTATTACACAAACTGTAATACATGTAGAGGGCCCCTGTCTTCCCTAGGTCCTAATGTTTCCCTAAAAAGCCCTGACAGTTTTAAACTTGGGAGATAATAATATATATATATATATATATATATATATATATATATATATATATATATCCAGCCCATCTTACTGGGTTTTCTCAGCCACTCTGGGGAGCTTACAACATATATAAAAACACAACAAAGCATCAAACATTACAAAACAAACAATTCTATACAAGCAACAAATAAACCAATAAATCAGTAAAAACTAATAGTAGTAACAACAACAACAACAATACCCAAATTAAAACAAACACCAACTTCAACTAAAAACATTTAACCAGCATCAACCCAACAAAAACAAAACAAGAGGAACCAAAGGTAGAACAATTTAAAACATTTTAAAACATTTTAACCAGTTGCCCCAACCCAAGAGTTGTTCCAGCAATGTCTCTCAGGCCTCCCAGGCAGGGCCGTCTTGAGCAGATCGCGCGCCTTGGTGCTGAGGGGCGGAGATCGCTCCGCCGCCCGCCCCGCCCTCGCAGGGCGCAATTGGTTTCCGCGCGGCTTTCCCGCGCGGTGCCCTCCTTCCCAGGCCGGCGCCCAGCTTGCCAGCCCCGCGCCATGGTGCACTGCGCCACCGGGGGTCTACGACGAGCCGGGCCTGCTCCCAGGAGCCTCTTTTAGGAAGGACACAAAGTGGATTCAAATCAATGTGAAGGTAAGTACAAATATGCATCCATAAATACAAGGGAATAAAACAAAAATGAAATTAAAACAACAGCGACAATGTAAATTAAAAAAAATGTATTGTGTATTTTGGGTCTATGGACCTCAATAACGTTGTGTGTGTGTGTGTGTGTGTGTGTGTGTAAATAAAAAATAAAGATACCACCACCCCCCTCACATCATCATAACCAGTTGCTCTAATAAACACACCGGGAAATTGATTAAAAAATGACCTAGAGAAGCTTAGTCTTTCAGATTGGGCACAAAGAAGGAAATTTGTATTTTCAAAACTTGCCGTGCCTTAATAAACTCAAGCACTTTTAAGAAGCATCTTCTCCATTTGGCTTGCTGCTAATGAATACATCCCATGTGGGAAAGTGATTAAGAAACACTGAATTTATCCACAGAAAACTAATGGCACATTTCATATGGGTTTCAGAAGTAATGAAGGTTAGCCCATATCCCTGCTGCCTTTACCCTATGGGAGGAGACAGGATAAGCAAAAGGGAAACATGGCAGTATTAAAATCCAAAATAAGATCCTGCACTTTGGCTTCTTGTTTATTTGCTTGAAGTCATATATGCATGTGATTCAGAGTGCAGGAATGAAGCCTGCAAATATGTAAGTGGGAAGAGCTCACTTACACTTCTTGTGCATACTAACCATTTAATCTATTTAACCTTCATACCAGTGGGACTCCTATGGCACTTCAATTTGAAAAAGGAATTCATTTTCTAAAGTTAAACAATGAAATTAGAAATAGATACACCACTGCTGTGGGCATACTCAAAAAAGGATTTCCAAAATCAATCTATGGATGCCCATAACAACTCTGTAAATGCATGAAAAGTGACATTTTAACATTTATGTTTGAGTTTCAGAGCTGCAGATGAATCTACCAATAAATGTATTTCAACATGACAGGTTTTACATGTTTTAAAACATTTTGAAATGGTTGAAAATCTGAATAAACTAAATCTCAGTCTGAGCTGCTTGGGAAATCCAGCCAATCCTGTGACAAAGTAAGACTTTATTAACTGAATCTGTTAGGGGGGTGGGATAACTTGCTACAGAGCAAGTACTAATAACCTCATTATCCACTGGGGGCTATGAAGAGAGTTGACTACTGAATTCAAACAAAGGATGCATAAAATTAAACCTAGGGCATGTAAAGCAGAAAAGCAAAAAGGTCCCCAAACAAACGTCATACTAAGCACAAATTGGATAAGGTTCACATGAGCTTATCTGGTTTCTGTGCGGGAACTTAAATGGGAGGTAAAATCAATGCAGAAACTTAACTGATACATCCTTAATCATAACATTCATTGACTTTACATTTAATGAAGCTACACTAGGCAGACCCTCATAGACTGGCATAAAGCATGTCTCTCCACCTCAGACAGAATAAAATGTTTTAAAATGTTCCTGTGGCTGCCACCTGCTCTGTGATCCGAGACTTATTATATCAATTTATTGACTCACATTAAGAAGCCTGTATGTCGAACTTGGGGAAAAGGGGAAAGGCATAAATTGGTCACTATAATTTTCAAGCTCCATGCTGTCCACATACATAATGCATCAACCACCTCTTTGTAAACCTAAGAAAAATAGATGATCCCCAAGACATAATTAGCCAAGTCTGCTTGACTTACCCATTATCCTACTCAAGGCGGCATTCCTGGTGGGCGATTCGCTGAGGCCCTCTATCCCGCTGTACAGTGAATGGGAAATCCTACGCTCCCTGTCATCCAGTATTGTTTCAATAGGCAGTTCTGGCCCTGGTGGACTCCCAGGTGATTCCAACTGTATGGAAAGGGGAGAAATAACAGTGCTGAAGGTCCATTTAACAGCATGGGAGAACAATAACAACTTGCTCTAGGCCTGGTCCTGGCTGGACACCAAATGAGCTAGAACTCTTCACCCTGGACCACAATAATTTGCAATGACAGTGTTGCTTAATGACCAACTTTCTGTGCCACTTCACACTGCACCTCCTATGGAGCCTTGTCAGACTCCATCCCTTTTCAATAGGAAACATGCAAAGACAAAGCACCATGTTTTGGTTTATCTGTACTGCACATATCCTTGAGCAAGGAAGCAACCTCATATGTTTCAAAATTATCTGGCAGATGGCCTGGACCTCTTTCACAGACTGACAGCTTGTCAGGACAGGAACCATCAGACCAGTTGTGGAGAGGTGCAGAAAAAAAAGGAAAAAAGGATTTAACAAAAAAAACAAAACTCCATTTGGTATGTGATTTCTAACCACATTCTAAAATTGGAACCATTTGCTTTCAAATGCAATCGTTACACAATTCCCCCAACCCCACTCAACCCAGAAAGCCCAAAGCCATAAATATGAACATACACAAATAAATAACCTGCATATTTAGAACTGAACTTTGATCTGGAATTAACATTATTTTTGCACAGATTGCAATTAGGAACAGCACTTGCATTTGGTGGTAGCGGGGAGACAGGTTCTGTATATGCACTCAAGTGCTTCTGACCCTAAGGGTAAGAGGCTTCATCTTTTCAGGGTCTAGGCAAAATCTCATCAGCTTCACTACACATGAATTTTGTCCCACTTTTTCAATCCCCCTGCAGGCACAGTAGTGGCTTTCAAAGGCCCTTGCACCCAGCAGGGTGCCACAAATCAGCATGCCAAGAAGAGTCAGAAATTGTAAGAAGGAGAGAGATATTTATGCTTGGTATCATGTAGCAAAAGGAAGGCAATAAAGTGGCTTTCCCCTCTGTTTTCTCTTTTCAGCTGCCTACATATGCCACACACAAAGGGCCAGTGCAGAGGTAAGATTTTAGATCTCTTAACCAATATTTTAATTCTAACTCATTTTTACTACTTGGTGACACAATGCAAACTATCCATTGCAAATGTGGACCTGGCCAGTGTTATTCATGTTTAGTGCTATCTTTCAGGGGGGGGGAGGTGCCAGAATTCACCCTTGTTCTCTTATAATGGCAATGGTGCCCACCTGAGAGGTGCCAGAACTGAGTTCCAGTGAGTTCCGGTTGGGGAAAAAAGCCCTGGATATGCTTAATGTGGGGCTACTCTTACAAAGGAGAAGGAGAAGGGGACGAGATGGTTGGACAGTGTTCTCGAAGCTACGAACATGAGTTTGACCAAACTGCGGGAGGCAGTGCAAGACAGGAGTGCCTGGCGTGCTATGGTCCATGGGGTCACGAAGAGTCAGACATGACTAAACGGCTAAACAACAACAACACTCTTACAAAGCATCCAGAAACCTTGCTTCAAAATGCTGGCATCAAATTGTTGTCTGGGACTAGAACATATTACCCTGGTCCTGCATATTACTCTGGCCCTTAGGAATTGTAATTGGCTACCTGTTCATTTTCATGCTCGATTCAAGGTGCTGGTCCTAAGAAGTTTGGGATCTATTTACTTGAAGGACCACATCTTCCTTGAACCCAATCAACACAGGAAGCTGCCTTGCCCCATTATCTACCTACTGCCAGGCAGTGGCTCTCCAAAGTTACAGGAAGGAAATGGTGGAGTTTAAACCCGGGGCTCTCTGCAAATAATGGGCACTACCACTTACTGGCAGCCGTTAAAGATCCTGCTTGGGTTCCCCCACTGACTGATATACACTGATATGCAATGGATCCTTCTCAGTTGTGGCACCCACACTGTGGAATGCCCTCTCAATGGAAGCCTGCCTGGTCCTTCCTTTATTTTCATGCTGCTGCCTTTATAAGACCTTCGTTTGAGGAATCCCTAAGGGAAGGCTGTCTGGGCTGTTCTTCCTGGCCCCCACTTGCTGGAGTGGGGGAAGGGGGAAGGCAGCCCTTTTATTCCGAAGTGTTTTTGGAGCCACTCTCTTTGATCTATTTTAATTGTACTTTACTGACATCTTGATCATTTGTCTGTTGTAAGCAATTTCCCCTACTATTAGATGCTTTGATTTAGTTTTTCTCTGGAAAAGGAATTTTAGCAAGCATTCTTAACTCACAATGTTTCACCACATACTTAAGGATATTAAATACTGATTAATTATCCCTCCTTAAGATCTTCTATTCACCTAAGCAGCCACGGGTGGTAAAATCAAGATGGTTGCTTCCCACTATTTCTATGCATGCTAATAGATAAAGTTGGGATTCTAATCCGCTTCAGTGAGTGAGACTGGACTCAAGGGGTAGCAACTTCTAATTAATGTGAACTACAAAGGTCTGACCTTGTGCATGTGGTATTTACAGGATAGATCTCTGCAATCGACCCAAAGGCATTGTGCTGTGTTATTTAGGGGATCCCATAGTACCAGTATGATGGATACAGGAGGGATTTGTAAAACTTGCAGTACTTCAAAGTGGGTGAAGCATAATCAGAGGAGACTGTATAAAGTATTATTTCTGTTCAAAGCTATCGTCTTTTTAATATAAATGAGATATTTAATGAAGTTCTGAATTGTAGCCTTATCTTTCCCAGTTTGATCAGCACTAGGGAGATTTACTGCATTGAAGGGTCAACACAATTACCATTGGAGGCACGTCAGGCTGCAGGAGAATAATAAACTTGCCATGCAAGTGAATTAGACTCAATAAGGTTTAAATTGTGAATCGAGGATTTGTTTTATTCACGTTCCCCCCCTCCTAAAATTGCAGATTACTACTGACAGTTCCACTGAAAAGTAAATTAAACAATATTCAAAGCCTCTGATGTAAAGGAATCAAAGGCAAATTTAAGAAGAATAAAAATGTTAAAATTCTGAAATGCTATTAAAAAGGAAAGAGAAAGAGATACTATCCAGGGACTGAAAGTTGCATGCCAAGTGTATTCGCACAAATGAACTGTACTTTGTTTTAACTTTCTTCAAACAAAGGGTGAAAATTACCCTAAATGACTAACATGACTTATTTTCCCAGGGAGATAGGACTGTATCTTCAAGTTTATATAACAAATGTCTAGTTCTTTATTGAACCACATAATATAACCATTTCTCAAGGGACAATGCATATCTAAACACTATCGAGCTCTGAGTAGATTCCCCCCCCCTATTCTTTTCAAAAAGAGGCACAGAGAAAGAGGCAGCTTAGGAACCTAGGGAGAGGAATAGGCATTCGCTCCAGGTGAACTGGTAAGCAGCAGCTTACAGAGTGGGGTAAACAACAGCACTGTTGCTTAATGTCTGCACTCTGAAAAGAGTGCTGGTATGTCTTACCACTTTCATGGGAAAAAGACTTTATTCAGTGACAAATTAGCATATCAAAAGCCAGATTTAAATCAAGACATCAAGTCAGCCACACAAATATTTAACTAAAGATACAATGCCTTTTATAAACTTGCAAAAAAAAAACAACCCAACAAAAGTTTTTTTGTAAAAGGGGAGGAGAAGATTGCACAGAAGCCCCTTTAAAAACACTTTTGTTGGTTCTTCTGCAAGAAGGTTTGCATAAAAAAAATGTGTCAAAGCAAGGGCAAGTTTTGCTGACAGGAAGAGAACAGAAAGGGGTGGGAAAGGTGCAGAACCAAGGTCTATTCCAGGCGTCGGCAACATTTTCTGCCCGTGGGCTGGAGGATTCCCATGGACTATCATCCGTGAGCCAGACATGGGCCACACAAGCGCAGAAGCGATTTCCGGTGTCGCGCTGCCCATGTCCCAAACACCAGAAATGGCTTTTGCACATGTCCACAGCTGCGCAGAAGCGATTTCCGGTGCTGGCTGCCCATTTCCAAAATGTCTGCAGTGCCAGAAATTGCTTCTGCGGCTGCATAGACAAGATTTCCGGCACTGCTCAGTGAGTCCCCGTGCCGCGCTGCGCCGGTTTACCACTGCGCATGTGGGACTTGCCGAGTGGGCGGCTCAGTTCAGAGGCGGCCCATGGGCCGGATAAATGGCCTCCATGGGCCGGAGGTTGCCGATGCCTGGTCTATTCTGTCATTTATCACAGCCTTTGCCCAAACGCTGGCTGGGACTGATGGAAGTTGTAGTCCAAAACATATGGGAGAGCCCAGGCTGCTTTATCTACTTTGACAACTTTATGCCTGGGCCTCAGACCATCAGACCTTACTTTGTGTTCAATGTCTCCTGTTCAAATCTCAGCGCACCAAAGAACTTGCAATGTGGCCATGGTATGGATCTCTCTCCATCTCCACATCCCACCTTTCCACACACCTCTGCAACATGATGATTATAATGTTGCAGATTTGTGTTTAGGGGTGCAAGGGCACCCATAATTGCTAGAATTAGTGAATGTTAGAAATTAGTAAGATGGTAGGAGCCACTGAAGGGAAGATGCAAGGCATTGCAAAAAATACAGGCTAAGCTCTCTTTCCAGGCCAGGATACCGTGTTTCCCCTTTTTTAAGACACCGTCTTATAACATTTTTTCATCAAAAAAAAACACGGTGTCTTATTTTCAGGGGATGTCTTAATTTTTTAATTATGTTTTTATGGTACCTTAAGGCCTCCTTGGCCGGGCCGGGCCGAGGGCTCGGGGTGCTGCTGGGTGCTCTGCATGGTGCTGCTGGGCGCTCTGCGCAGCAGCAGCAGGTTCCAGGCACCGAGGTGACAGGTTGCTGGCTCTTTGCTCTGCCCAGCGCTGCCGGGCGCTCGGCGCTGCGGAGCGCTCCGCCCTGCAGCCGCCGATTCCAGCGGCGGGGCGGCAGGTCTCCTTGGCCGGGCCAGGAAGAGGCCAGGCTGTTGGCTCGGCGCTCCGCCCGCTGCAGGGCGCTCCGAGCACTCGGCGCTGTGGAGCGCTCCGCTCTGCAGCCGCCGATTCCGGCGGTGGGGCAGCAGACCTCCTCGGCTGGGGCAGGAAGAGGCCAGGCTGTTGGCTCGGCGCTCCGCCCGCTGCAAGACGCTCCGAGCGCTCGGCGCTGCGGAGCGCTCCGCCCTGCAGCCGCCGATTCCAATGGCGGGGCGGCAGGTCTCCTCGGCCGGGCCAGGAAGAGGCCAGGCCGCTGGCACGGCACTCCGCAAGCTGCAGGGCGCTCCGCGCACTCGGCGCTGCGGAGCGCTCCGCTCTGCAGCCGCCGATTCTGACGGCAGGGCGGCAGACCACCTCGGCTGGGGCAGGAAGAGGCCAGGCTGTTGGCTCGGCGCTCCACCCGCTGCAGGACGCTCCGAGCGCTCGGCGCTGCGGAGCGCTCCGCCCTGCAGCCGCCGATTCCAATGGCGGGGCGGCAGGTCGCCTCGGCCGGGCCAGGAAGAGGCCAGGCCGCTGGCTCGGCGCTCCGCCAGTTGCAGGGCGCTCCGCGCACTCGGCGCTGCGGAGCGCTCCGCTCTGCAGCCGCCGATTCTGACGGCGGGGCGGCAGACCACCTCGGCTGGGGCAGGAAGAGGCCAGGCTATTGGCTCGGCGCTCCGCCCGCTGCAAGGCTCTCCGAGCGCTCGGCGCTGCAGAGCGCTCCGCCCTGCAGCCGCCGATTCCGGCGGCGGGGCTGCAGGCCTCCTCAGCTGGGCAAAAAAAGAGAAAGAGGCTTGGCCGCTGGCTCGGTGCTCCGCTCTGCAGCCGCGGCAGGCCGATCCTATGCGGAGCGAACCTTTATCTGCCCGTGCTTCAGCATGCGGGACCCGGGAGACGCTGCAGCGGGGAGAAACTAACTAAAACAACAACAGGGGGACGAAGAGCGTGCGGGGTGGCAGCAGTAGCGGAGGTGGCGATAGCGAGGCTGGCCACCCTCAGGAGCTCTATCCAGGGCCGTCTTAGGTATGGCTTATTTTCAGGGTGTGGCTTATATTTCTCAAATGCTTGAAAATCCTGCTACGTCTTATATTATGACTACGTCTTAAAAAGGGGGAAACACGGTAGAAGAAGCTGTTAAGCATGACAAAAGGTGTTGATGGCAAATCACAGGGAAATCATTGTGACTGTTTCAAAGGAGGTTGCCAATGTTATGCTGAGAGATGACATAGGTTACAGCAGACATCCCCAAACTTCCCGCTGTAGCAGCACCTATTTATCTACTTGCACTTTGACATGCTTTCGAACTGCTAGGTTGGCAGGAGCTGGGACCGAGTAACCCCGTCGTGGGGATTCGAACCGCCGACCTTCTGATCGGCAAGCCCTAGGCTCTGTGGTTTAACCCACAGCACCACCCACATCCCCTGTTTCATGTAGCAGAGACCAACAGGACTGCGGAATATACACCATCTCCTGAAATGTTCCCTGCTCCCCATGCAGACAGAAATGTTGAGATGGAAGAGCATAAGAGTCTTGCCCAAGGAGTCAGACCAAAGGCCCATCTAGTCCACCTTCCAGTGATTACCCACCTGCTTAACCCTAGCATCATTCCAGACAGCCCTGTTGTGATTTTTAAGATACTTCCACAACAACAACAACAACAACAACCTTCAGTGCTCAACTTTTAATTGCATTTATAAAATTTTCATGGCACTTTTAAGCATGCACTCCTTCCTTACTGTCCATAAGTTATTCAACAGTTATTTTCTTAATACCATACATGTATCAAAACAGGTGGGGGTTGGGCTGAGTTAAAATAAAAAGGGTGCCCAAATATTGTACCTTTTTTGTAAATGCAATACCATGTCTTTGTTGTAATTCCTCCTTCTATTCTTTTTCCAAATTTTTAATCATCATCTTCGTTTTTTGTTTATTTAACTTAAATCCCGCCAATTGTCCAAATTTCTCAATTACTTCTATCACTTCTGCAACACTTTCTTTGGGGTTTTCCAAAGTAAGGACTAAATCATCCGCGAAAGCTTTTAATTTGAATTCTTTTGCACCTACTTTGATTCCTTTAATTGTTTGGACTTCTCTAATTCTGTTCAATAATACTTCTAGGACCGTGATAAACAATAACGGTGATAACGGACATCCTTGTCTAGTTCCTTTCGTAATTTCAAAGTAATCTGTTAAAACATTATTTATTATCAATTTAGCTCTTTGTTCCGAATAAATCGCTTCTATTCCTTTCAGGAAAGATCCTCCTACTTCCATCAGTTCCAGGTTCTTCTTCATAAACTGCCAAGATATATTATCAAAAGCTTTTTCTGCATCAATAAACATTAAAGCCGCAGGTTTATCTATTCTGGTCTCCAAGTTCTCTATTACGTCTATGATATGTCTTACATTGTCCTTTAATTGTCGACCAGGTAGAAATCCTGCTTGGTCTTTATGTATCAACGCCTTCAATATCTCCTTCAATCTCATTGCCAATATGTCTGCAAAAAGCTTGTAATCATTATTCAACAATGAAATTGGCCTATAATTTTTCACATCTAGACCATCTGAGCCTGGCTTTGGAATCAAAGTTATGTATGCTTCTTTCCAAGTATTTGGGATCTTTCCTCCTATGAGTATATTATTCATTACTTCTACTAAAACAGATATTAATTGTCCATTCAAAACTTTATAATATTTTGCTGAAAGTCCATCCGGTCCTGGAGCTTTTCCTTGTTTCATTTTCTTTATTGCATTTTGAACCTCTTGTGCAGTTATTGAAGCATTTAGTTTATTTCTCTCTTTTTCAGGAATTTGCTTTAATTTATATTTCTCTAGATATTCTTTTATCTTCTTACCATCTTCTTTTCCTTTGCTATATAAGTTTCTATAATATCTTTGAAAGGCTCTTCTAATTTCCTTTGAGTCTTCTGTCACTTCTTCTTCCAATTTAATTTTATTTATTACACTTTGATTTTGACGTTTTCTCAATTGCCAAGCCAACAGTTTCCCCGTTTTGTTTGCCGATTCAAAATTCTTTTGTCTCATTTGTTTTATCTTCCATTCTATCTCCTGATTCACCAACATGGAGAATTGGGTCTGCAACATCTTTATATTATTTTTGATTTGCTGGTCACCTGGACTAGCAATCAAATTATTCTCATTCTCCATGAGATGTCTCAGGATTTCTTTTTTCTTCTTTTCCTTCTTTTTCTTCAGGAAACTGTTCTTTTGTATTAGGAAGCCTCTCATTACTGCTTCACTTGCGTCCCATACCACATCCACTCCGGTTTCTTTGTGCAAATTCCAGTAGAAATAGTCCCTTCAAAATTTCTTTAGCCTTATTGACAATTTCTTTATCTTCCAGCAGATCTTCATTCATTCTCCATCTAAAGGAATTTTGTTCTTTTCCTCTCATCTCCATGAATATTGAATTATGTTTTGACAATGTTCGTGGTGAAATCTCACTCCGTATTGTCCTGGGCACTAGTTCTTTAGATATCCACATATCCACATATGATCAATTCTTCCCGAACTCTGATTTGGTTCCGAGTAAAAAGTAAATTGCTTCGTCGTCGGGTGTTTTACTCTCCAAATATCTACCAGGCCCAGATTTTCTACCAAGTCAAAAAAGGTACAATATTTGGGAATATGGATGACAGCAAAAAACATAAACCTATTCAACGACAACTATGAACCAACATGGAAAGAGATAAAGAAAGATCTAGAAATCTGGAATAGAATGAAGTTGTCGTTCCTTGGGAGAATAGCTGCAGCAAAGATGAATGCATTACCCAAAATGTTATTCTTGTTTCAAACAATTCCTATAATAAAGGGGACAGGACAATTCAAAGAGTGGCAAAAATTTTTGCAAAGATTTGTCTGGCAGGGGAAGAAACCAAGAATAAAATACAAAATTTTGGTAGATAGGAAAGAAAGAGGCGGATTCTCCATGCCGGACTTGAGATTATACTTTGAAGCGTCCTGTCTCTGTTGGCTAAAAGACTGGATAACACTGGGAAATACAGATTTATTAGATTTGGAAGGTTACGACAACAGAGCTGGCTGGCATTCATATCTTTGGTATGATAAGAAAAAGGTTCATAAAGGCTTTACGAACCATGTGATAAGAAGGTCATTGTTTGAGGTATGGGAAAGAAATAAAACGCTGTTGGAAACTAAGACCCCATGGTGGATTTCACCAGTGGAGGTACTTACGGTGAAAAAGATTAATATGGAAGGGAAGAGGCCAACATATGAGGAAATTTTACGGAAATCTGAACACGGTTGGAAATTGAAACCTTATGAGGAAATGAAAGATTCTTTGACTAGTTGGTTGCAATACCACCAAGTAAATGACATATTATCAAAAGATAAAAAGATAGGCTTTGAGGATAAAAGATCCAAATTTCAAATAGAGTTGCTGGAAGGCAGAACAAAATTGTTGTCTAAAATGTATAATTTGTTGTTAGAATGGTATACAAAAGATGAACTGACAAAGGAGGTGATGATAAAATAGGCAAAAGATTTTGGGCATAATATTGAATATGATGCGTGGTTGAAATTATGGAATCAAACATTAAAATTTACTGCATGTACCGCCCTGAAAGAGAATGTTTGGAAGATGATGTATAGATGGCATTTAACTCCAGTGAAACTATCTAGAATGTATAGAATGAGTAATAGAATGTGCTGGAAATGTAATGAGAAGGAAGGTGATTTTTATCATATGTGGTGGAAATGCGAAAAAGTTAAAGAATTTTGGGAAATGATATATAATGAACTGAATTTTTTTAAAAAAATATACTTTCCCCCCCAAAACCAGAAGCATTCTTGTTAGGAATAATAGGACAAGAGATTACAAAGGAGGACAATATACTATTCTTGTATGTGACAACCGCGGCCAGGACATTGTTAGCCCCAAAATGGAAAACTCAGGATTTACCGACGATTGAAGAGTGGCAGACAAAAATGATAGACTATGCAGAATTAGCGAGATTGACTAGCAGGATTCGGAACCAGGGGGAAGCAAGGTTCCAAAGAGACTGGAGTAAATTTGTGGACTATATGGAAAAGAACTGTAGAAGTTTAAAGACACTTGCAGGACTGAAATAAATCCTACGAACTGACATTAAATGGGAAGTAAAAAGGAACTGCGAGATAAGAACTGAATAGAAAACCAAATGAGGGGAGGGAGGGAAGTCAAGCTCGGCGGAGCATTGTTTATGAGAGTTTGTGAGAGAATTGTTTAAAAAGATGGATGTATGTGTGTGATTGTTTCTGTAATGTTTGTTTGTTTAATGTTTGTTTAATGTGTTTTAATTGAAAAATTTAATAAATTGCTTTAAAAAATAAAAAATAAAAAGGGTGCCCATTGTTCCCTTATCTCTTTCAAGAATAGAATGACATCGGGGGGGGGGGCAAAAGTTTATCACACAGTGTCACTTTTAGTCGCTGGACAGAAGCTGTAATGTTATTGCACAAACCAGTCATGAGCAGGGAAGCAGCCCACACTAAAACAGGCACTTTTGTCCTTATGCAGACAGAGCCATGTTTTAAATAAGAAATGGGACTGTGCCACATGGTCCTTCATCATCTAGATAAGAACAAGCTGCTCGATAAATACTGGGTACTTGATAAATACTACCTGCTCTAACCAGAACCTGTTCAGTCCTTATCTAACAAATGATAAAGGGACAGTTAAATGACCACTGGCATTTCAACAATATAATTGCCAGGTGATGTATTAATAAAGTAGTGGGGAATGACTATCTAAAAAAGCGATGCCAAAACAGTACGTCGTAACATTACGTTTTCCTCTCATCGTTACTTTGATTGTCATCTGTCTAGGGTTGTCATGAAGGTAGGTAATGAACGTTGGGAAGCAGGGAATGTTTGGTTTTGGAGGATTTGGAACAGACACTCAAAAACTGAAGAGAAAGAGAAGCAGCCCCCTCTGCCAAATTTGAAGACCCTGTACCCTTTCACAAGAAGCATGGCCATATGCACGCATGCGCGCACACTCTACCCTTTAATTAAACTTTTTTTATGTTTCACTCAAATAATTGTCACACACACACAAAATCAGGTCAACTGAAGTAGGGCCCAGTCTTTCAGTGGCCACTGAGGTTTAAAATACAATGCCAGTGAAAGGCTTGTAGTGCTCTTAAAAACCTTTTAAAAAGAAGAAGAAGACGAAGAAGTCTGGCAATTTAAGAGTATTTAAAATGAATACAATCTCTGTGGCCCAATATGCTAAAAGTCACATTTTACCTTCTTTTTTATTACAAGACAATGTACAAAACTCCAATTTAAATCCCAGAACACATTAGTCTGAAGTACTATCATTATTCTAACAGCCAAAGAAAAAAGTAGCCTCTGGGTTAAAAACAGAAAAGGGAATTTTTCAACTTATTACCAGCGACAATGATTTCTCCAATCAAAATTCTACCTCCAGCAACACCTCTCTGAACATCCCTCATGATTCAAATGTAGACTTACAAAGTTATAAATCTTTGGAATCGGATGTAGAAAACAATTATGAGGGTGAACAAGTTGAACATAACCTTTCACATTGTGTTATAGCTGTGATGCCTTGATAAGCTTTGCAACCAATCCTGTTTTCCAGCCCTAACACAAACCAGTGACATCCTGAACAGCAGAGGTAGCCATTTCAGCAACAGAGATCTGGGGGATTTCTGCAACCACTTCTGAGAGAGAAACATGTTTTAATTTTCCCAGACAAAAGCTTGGAGAAAAGCAAGGCAGACATTGTCTATCCCCTAATATTAAGCTCTAACAGAAGGCAGCTTGTGCAGTGATACACAGGACTATTTCTCAATGTGCTTAACTCCGCTACACATTTTATTTATAGGCGCTGAGACTTTCTGGCGTCTACCTTGTTTGCCTGGGCCAAAGTTCAACACACTTGTTTAAAACATGCTTTATTGAGGCCATGCACTGGAATAAGTGGAAGCTGAGCAACAACCTGCCAGCTACATGCTTCCTAGCATATGTGACATCAAATCTGTATTTATGCTTACTGTCCTGAGCACTAACAGTACAATAGTGTATATACATGCATTTTTATCCTGAGGGTGTACAATAATACAAACACACACACCAAGTTCTGAATTTAAAATCCACTGTATAAAGTTATATATATATATATATATATATAACTATATATATAACTATATATATAACTATATATATAACTATATATATAACTATATATATATTAAACTAAATTTGTATCCCACCCTTGCTCCCAAAGAAGTCCAGAGCAGTCTGGTCATCCCAACCTATCTGAGAAGATTAAAACATATATTTAAAAAGGCACTATTTTAAAACATTATGATGGATAGTTACGAAGCCTGTCTTGATTTTGGCTTTGCCTGGATTGCACCCAGTCTTAACAAGAAATATTCTACAGTGCCGGATTCAGGGTTATGCAGAAACAGAGGTGTTTATACAGCATTTAAATAAATGTATGCAAATGTATGTATATGTACTTTATCTATGCTTCTTTGCCCCAGAGATCCTAGGGGCAGACCCAGTTGCAACTTGAAAGCTGCACAGCTCCTAGTGAAACATAATGTAAAGAAGCCTGCTAGTTCCTTCCATGCTACAACTAAAGACTGTGACTCCATGGCTTAAGATCCAGCCTGATTAATAGTTCTGGAGAACTCAAAAGCCTTTCCCCCTGTTTTTCACCATTTGGTTGGTCCAAATGGTATTGGTAGAGTGTATGGGTAAGACGCCCCTGACTACACATGTCCTTATATAATGTTTTTTACTCAGTGTTTACCAAGGAGCCTATTTGGAGTACATGTCAGTTGCAAGGAAAGGCAAAAACACAGTTCTGCTCAAAAACACGACAGTTGAAAAAGTTCTCAAGAATACAGGATGGTGTTACAGCCTTGATATCTTGCACTTCTTCAAATTTTCTGATGCATTTTTCAACCCAATGTATCAAATAAATGGGATGTATCAAAATAGGTATTCAAAAAGTAATTTAGAGTAAAATAAGTTTAGAAATGTGTCTACCAAGATTAAACACATATTTAAATTTATATTTTGTGATAAACTATGGACTCTGCTAAAATGATTTATATGTGTTGTATATGTGATATAACATTGTGCCACCAGATGGTGGAGTCCCGTTTTTCTCTACCTGTTTTCCTGTTTAAATTTACAACACATTTAACTGAAACGCTTCTTTGATGTGCCTAGATCCAGCCTAAGTTAAACAGGAATTTTGTAGAGTTTCTGTTTTTATTTTAGAGTCACATATTAATGCAGAAATGGAATGGAACAGAGCCATCAAAGGTGTCAAACCACATCAGGAATGGTAAGCTCTGCTTTCATACCACAGGACATGTGTGGTACTGATCCCCCCCTCCCTTAAAATAGATATATTCCTGCTTCCAAACTTTTTTTCTTAACAGAGGGGGTTTCAAACAGAATGATTTTCTAAGTACTTAAACTATGGAACAAAGGGTGAGAACTCTTTAATGAAATTCACAAGCCCCAAATCCACTCAGTTTTAGCCAAATGACACCTTTCCATAACTTTTGAAACATTACATAAGCGGGCCAGCCCACCTCGGCTTTTCAAGGCAAAGTGGCTTATATAAATATAACCTTTAAAAAAACCACCTTTTTAAAAAAATTACAAAAAGTGAGAATAAATGAGATTCACAATAGAAACAACATAATATTCCAACCTCCATCCAGCTAGCGCAAAGGCCAACCAAAGGAAATGAGTCTTTTCCCAAAGGCCTGAAGTGTATCTGCCTGTTGAAGCTCTACTGGGAAAGAGTTCCAAAGGCTCTGCAGAAAAGGCCCTCTCTCCCATGATATCCCACCTCACAGACCTAGGAGATAGACACACTGAGAGGGCCTCCAACTGGGATTTCAGTGTGTGGGTGGGATGGTTCAGCAGTAGGTGGCCTGTCAGATTGCTTGGGCTCAGACTGGTTGGGGCTTTAAAGGTTAAAAACCAGCACTTTAAGTTGGACCGAAAAACATACTGGAAGCCAGAGTAGCTGGTATAATACAAGTGCTATTGAAGCTATACAGATTTCAATAGTTATCATATTAATTACATTGGTGTATGTGTGAAAAAAAAGGTTGTCCCTGTGAAACATGACCATATTTATTTTATTTGTTTCTATGCCATCATGATCCCAATTACTTACAGATACTGGAGCGCAATTATATTATGGTATATTATACTATAATCAGATAATTATACTTCTAAGAATGGGGTTTTCCATGTTTCCTCCCATCGTATAATTTTCCCTACGAAACAAAATCTTCTCGGTGATAAAAGGCACACAGCTCTTACCTCATTGCACTTGCTTATTCGCCTTGCCACAATGAGCTGAATCATTCCACGCTTGTTTCCCTCTGTGGACATGGACCTTCGCAGGGTTTCCATGGCATCTTGGTTCGTTTTGCCCAATAACGATTCTCCATTTACTGCTATTAGCTGATCATTCACTCGGAGTCTTCCATCCTGGCAAGGGAATAATGTTCACGTTAGGAAAAAACAAAGGACCTTTCCGGCATCTTTTAGCTAGGAAGAAAAAACTTAATCCTGAGGGTTTATGGTTAAGCGAACACAACTATAATGACTTTTGAAGAAATCACTACAGACATATCACTCCCAATTATATACATATTTGAACTTCACGTCATTATCATAATCTGTTTATGTAAACAGCATACTAAGTGAAATGAGCTTTTAAGAGTCATTCTCGTCTTTCTTCCCTGAGTCCCTGAAAGTAATCCCCAAGCCATACTAGTTACAATAAAATTATACAGCATTGTTAATACAGCTCCGCTGAACATTGGGAGCTTCCCCTATTCATCTTACAACATTCAATATTCTTATGAGATGGTGGCATGGTGCATTTATATGTGAATAATCACATCCATAATAGAGTCCAAGGAGCTATGTCATCACTTTTGGCTCCTCTGTTCCTGGGGCCAGAAAAGGCAGAAATAGAGCTTTCTCCCTGGCCTCACTGGACTTCTTTTCCAATTTGGTGTTTTCCATGGTTTGAAAGCAAAAGCAATTCATGTGAGGAAGGGCTGAGAGTATCTGCTTTGGATGTAGGAGGATCTAAGTTCAATCCTTGGCATCTCCAGGTGGGCCTGGGGATGTCTTCTGTCTGAAACTCTGGAGAGCTGCTGCCAATCAGTGTGGACAATACTGAGGCAGAAGGACCAATGGTCTAACTCCATAAAAGGCAGCACCATGTGTTCCTGTAAGAGCATAACACTTGTTGGTCTCTCTAGTCTTGGCAAAAAGGAGAGGGTAATCACTTTGCTGCCATAGGTCCGACTCGTATCATTCATTGCCACCTCTTTCAGGTCTATTGTGTAACTAGCTGGGTGCTACAGGCAATGACCAGTCTATGATTCAGATAGGTTGTGCTGCTAAATCTGCATGGTCAGGCAGAAGACCTCCAAGAATACTGAACCCAGGACTGTAGGCATTCCTCCTGATTGGGCCACAGGAGTCCTAGGAAACTTGTTGAGGGGCAGGGCTGGTCGGCTGCAAAATCTCCCACTGACCACACCATTGTTCTGCTGAACGTTTTATAAGTTCTCAAAATAGGCAGGTCCGGAACTTTGCACATAAAAGAATATTTTATTTTCTTTAATAGTGCTTTGCTGTTTCATTGGTGATCAAGGCGGAAACTGCAGGTGTTCCATAGCAATAAAATATAATAAAATGATTAAATATACTTACGATTCAAAGGAAAAATCAGGAAAGAATTGGAAAACATGTTAAAGAAAATAAATAATGGAAAGTTATCAGGTCCTTTAAAAATGCTAATTATTTATCCACTTACCTTAGAAGCTGCTCCACCATTAATAATGGACTTGACAAAGATGCCCAGGTCTGCATGGTTCTCTTTTGACCGGTTACCTTTCACACTAACACCAAGCCCAGCTGATCCAGAATCATTAAGGGGAACTTCAAAGGTGAGGAATTCCCTGGTGCCATCAGGGGTAAGGACAAGATCTTCTTCTTCAGCTTTCTGTCAGGAAAAGATTAGCCACGGCATTATTTAAAAGCATTTCTTCTTTGTAATTATCTTCTAACTACAGCTATTAATTTTTCTTAAACATGTATGAACTACAATACCATGAACATTCCTATTGAAATTCTATGCAGAAATCTGTGATAATAGTGCATCTGGCACCACCTTCAAATAATAATTCCTAGTAACAGTTGTTGTGCACGTGTGTGTGTGTGTGAGAGAGAGAGAGAGAGAAAGAGAATGAGGAAAAAGGGGAGAAAGAATGTGTGTGTGCATAAGTACCATACTTTCTGAATTAAAACAAATTTGAACCATTCCGTTTCCAAACAGGAAATAATTATTGGCGGCATTAAAAACCAACACATTTTCTGTTGCAAGTTCATTTGCCCTTCCAAATAATGACATTTGAATATTTATGTATTCTGAGCAGCAAGAAGGATACAAACAGCAGGCAAATAGATAAATACCCATTAGTCATGTGCTCCATTTTTCTTTTGCAGTTGGGATTATTAATAATGTTCAAAGAAACGTCATATAAAACATTACAGATGAGATCAGGTAACGGTAAGCCTCTTTGCTCTTGGGTGCCAGAAAAGTCATATGGGGCACAGCTGTGAATACTAAAAAAAAAAAAAAACTTCGACATTTCACATCTGTTCTACTTTCACACTCCTACCTTTGTTGCTCACAGTACACTGCCTAACTCCAAATAAATAGCAAAGATGGTGCTTGCTGACATAAAAAGAGTGAATGGTTGACGCTTAGTAGAATTCAGAGATAGAAATAAAACATGCTGTTGTTATTGCTAGATTAAAATTAAAAACCATATCTTGCCATTTTGTGATTATTAATTTGCTTGGTCACTTGTGGTGACAATTTGCTTTAGGTATACTGCTCTAACTACTGGAAGCTCCCTCTCCTGCTAGAAGATGGAGACAGAGTGCAGATTCAGACTTCATAATGCTACTCATATTTATTGAGTGTACTGTGCCTTGTGGGAGATTTTTCAGTCAAACCCAACCATGCATAACTATGCTAGCTAGTAAATGAAGGGGTTAAGGACCACAAAGCAGTGCATTTCTAGAGAAGCTGTAAAGGGGAGGGGTAATATCTCTGATGTAGGACATGTTGTGCTTTGTAGTTTGTCCACATTTGGTCCCCACCCTGCACTTAGCTCTCACCTGTGGCTCCTAGAAATTGTCTGGATACAACAGTAGGAACGGCTTCGACTGGCCAGTTAAACCAGGTGAGGATAACCTTTGGGTCTCAAACCCTTGGTGAGTTAGAGACTTCCCCTGAACACAAAGACAGCCTCTGGCAGATTGAGCAGACCAGACTAATAGTGGATCCAATGGTCAAGAAGGAGGTTTCTGTGTCTGCTGTAGAGGGATGTCAGGGGCAAACGGGGCTTGTCAGACTGGGAAGGTAGCCCAAGTAGCAGAAGGAAAACTCTGAACATAAACCTGTGCTGCTTTGTGGGATATCTTCAGGAGAATAAAGTAAACCCTTCACAAATCCAGAGTGGAGTCCTAAGATAGTTGCATGAGTATCTGGCAACTCCTTCAGCCAAGCTGGAGCCAAACATATTGCTCTGCTTTCCTTTGGACCACATCAGCAAGGCTGAGACAGGGGTCTTGTTGATTGAGTAGCCCAGGACCTCCATATACATGGCCCAGGCTTGCGCCCCACGGAGGTCACTTTGGTGCTGCTAATGCAGAGGTTTGACATCACCTCCGGATGTGCACTCCATTGTCTCAAGACAGACAGATGCCAACAATACTAATACTGGGTCATTCAAAGATCTAACAACCTATATTTTAAACTCTGCTGAGGGCTTTTAGGGCTATTGAGTGAGTCAAGCCCCATGCACTTTTTGAATTCAGGCAGTCAGCCACTTTTCTTTGGCAGTTTCCCACACATGTGGGACTTCAGAATTAACTAGTATTCCCCAGTTATTTCCCAATACGTCTTTCTGGGGAGCAGAAGAAGAAATAGCACACTAAGAGTAGCAGCATCCACAGTACTTAATGACAACAGCAAATCTATAAAGAATAGAATAGTGATGGGGTGGGGGGACCTCATCTCAATTTGGAACTGAATCAGCACTTAAGAGTAATCAGAGAACTCCCAACAAATATTCATTTCCCCTACGAGTTGGATAAAACATGTCTGGCCACAAAGTCCTTCATTAACAATAAGTAAGTGCCCATACTGCTAGTGCAATTGTCATTCATACATCATAGAAGTGGTAACAGTTGTGCTTCCTGGGTCAAGAACTAAAGTTTCCCAGCAATTTCTATCAGTTATTTGTGTATGCCAGTAAACAATGATTTCCCAATGATGCAAGTACTTCCTGAGACAATCCAACCTTATGTGAATTCTCTCCATCCTTCACATCCCAGTTGAGTTACTACTGTATCAAAGCTAATGTAAAACATGGCTAGCTTCAGGCAGTGTTATGGAACTAACTTCAAGCAGCAATTAAAAATTAAGCATGGTAAGCATTAGCACTGGTGCAGACGTTACACTGCACTATACACTGAAAGCAATGTTATTTGGGGGCAGAAGCCAATGGGAGAGCAAATGGTTTTTAGGTATAAAGTTCCAAGTTCAGTCCTCCATGTCACTAGTTAAGAAATTATCTCCAGAAGTAGGTCTGGGGAAGACTTCTGGTTGAGATAACTTCTCCAGGATACATAAGCAGCACTGGGTAACATAGTATTAGCTGAATTTACTTTAATGGACTTCAGCATATGCTGGCTGGTGTGAATGGCAGCTGTGGTCCAAAACATCTGGATGGTACCAGGTAGCTGAAGGCTCCACTATATTAGTGCCTTACAGGTTATTGCCCAACAGGAACAAACCATCACTTAATTACTGGCAGTATAAAATACTGAGACCAAATCCTCCAAAACTTAAAGCAGACTCTTATTTTAAGAAGGAAGGAAACACTGACCATGTGAAACACAACAGTATCACCAAAATCCCAAGATCATGAATTATGGCTTCAAAATGCAAGGGGAAATATGTAAAATGTGGCATTTAAAAACTGAAACTGAAAATATAACACAATCACTGACTAATTGCAATAACTTCCATTTGATCTTGATATGCTCCAAATTAACAGCTTCAGCACGTCAATCAAAATACCTCAACATTATTTTCATGATTAGATGATCCGCGAAAGAAATTTATTGCTTTGCATGCCCCTGTCACCACAGAAATAAAACACACAAGTCAATTTGTGTGCTGTAATCGTTGAACAACAAGGCTCAACTCCCTCAAGAGTTCTTGCATACCATGTCCAAAACAATTAGCAACTTCACAATGCTCTGTTCAGAGCTGCTGTACTGAAGAAAAGGTCACCTGAAATGACTTCAGTTGAATGAATGAAGCTGCTCAAGTATGTAATTTGCAATAAAAATGCAATGGGTGATAAACTACATAGGTGACTTCTTTGCCTCAAATTCAAACCTAGCATCGGTGAACAGTAAGTGACATGCCATCATTTGTTTCCATGAATTTTGTAGCCACCCCCCCCAGCTCACCTGAAATGAAGCCCAGGTATATTTTCAGCTCCTGTTAGCCTCGCCTCCTGTATGTCTTTCTAGACAGGCCATTCTATCATCCTATGTGTCCAACTCCAACTTTAAGAACACAGTCCTCTATTTGAAGAGATTTGAGACGACAGTCCTCTGCTTGATGGGGTTTGTCTATCTGAAGAGCTGTCCAGACAAAGTCTGGTTTAAAAATGAACTTTCAGAAGGGAGAGCAACAGGGGCCTTAAAGTTGCCTATCTGGGCATCTGACTAAGCAGGCACACAGGTCAGCTGCTCACAACCTTCCCCACTAAAGTGAAATGTACTATTTTTGTATTCAAAATATACACATTGTTTATAAATTTGCATCTATAAACCTGTTAGCATATGCATATTTTATGTAAATCTGTGTCTTCTTCATCTCCTTTTTTGTGATGTACAGTACAAGTGGGCACCCTAATACATTCTCATTCTAAGTCTGTCCATAGAAACAAGAAGCCAAGAAATGTCCCCAAAATGGATATGGCACCTCCACTAGCTGAAGTTTGGAACACAAATAGGCGAAGACACAGTAATTTCTAACGGGGAAGGAACTGAAAATTGTGTTCTTTGCTTTGCAAAAAAGAACTGGCAGCCAGTATTGCCAAATGTTAGTTGATGACAGAACATAAAGGACCAGCCATAAATTTTGGGATGTGAAGCCCATTATGAGAGAGTCACACAACTGATTTTTCTATTACAAGTTTCTACAGTAATCTCAGTGCAGAATTGCACATGGTTCCCAGTCAGGTGACTGAAAGTACTGGCTTCACAGCCCCAATGTGCTCAGCAAACACATCCTTACTCTGGTCCTGATACATGATGATGGAGCAGCCCAATGTGCAACGCTCTCATTCCCAAAACTAAATTCCATCAAAATCTTGAAATGATTGCAAAGTCACTTTGCAACAGGCTAAAAGTATTGTGTAACTGAAACCAATTAACAACTGTCTGTCACTTATTCCAAGCAAAGTGAATATGCTGCTGCACAGATTCACCCTGGCCCCGAAACTCTTCTTGGAAAATGGACATTTTAATTTTTTTTAAAAAAAAAGGTGTGGGGAGAACATGGAACAGTACTAGATGGAAGTGTGCAAGGAACATTGAAGACAGAGAGCATTCCACTCAGCATTAACATTTGTTAGAAGAAAAATGAGAAGGGAAAAACAAAACGAAAGTGAAGTGAGTAGTTGATTCATGGAACACAGAGAAAAGAGTCCATGCAAGTTATGGTATTAGTTTGATCTTACCAGAATACTTTTCATGTTAAAAGAAAAGCGAATAACATGGTCAGAAAATATATAGTGTTCATATCTATATTTCTGATTATGTACAGATAGATAGAAGAAGCTGACTGTATTTGGCGACAAAGAAGGGATATGTACAGAAAGAAAAATGATGGAAAGGAAGTTTGGAGGAGATACTAGGGCAAAAATATGAATGTTGGGGAAGTAGCAGTCAGTTTGAGAAGGGTTTTATTTTTTGAGGGGAGGGTAATGCAGCTAACTATTCACAGTTACTATCGACCTTGATGGAGGAGAAACAATGGTCACAGACTGAATAAGAGATCAATTTCCAGACTGTCACTATTTTCAGGTGGGGTTCAATGACATAACAGCAAAATCACATTGCATAATTATAGTTGCACATCATATCTACCGTACTTTCCCAAAAGATTGGACTTTTATGTTAAGTGATAGGAAAAGCCAGTGCAAAGTATGGAATAACATGTGCTTACACATAGTGTTGTCTACCCTCACTACACATACAGAAGGCTCATTAAATAGCCAATGTTGTTTACCTCCCTCCAAACAAATCAAGATGAATGTTCAATTGACAGGAAGCACCTAAGGTGTAAAATAAGACAACCCAAAGGGATTTGTGAAAAATCATGCAGAGGAAGAGAGACCAAAATTATCAAAGAACTTAAGGATATTGTACATTTAAGGGAAAGGAAAGTAAGGGAAGGCCAGATAGAAAACTGTAGACAAGGGGTTCACGTTTGGACAGCAGCAATTAGTAACAGTCAGGAAATAAACTTAAGGAGCATAAATTAAGCAGAAATGAAGGACCTGAATGTTGTTGGGTGTTTTTTTTTTTTTATCAAACTAACCAAACTCATGAAAAAATTGCTGACTGTGGTGTGGTGCCTATCTTTAAGTAAAGGACACCTGATTAGAAAGTGTATTTGATAAAGTGAAATAAAAGATGAATTGCATGGAAACACAAAGAAATGGGACACATAGATAAGAAGTTATGAAAGAATTGAAAAATAAAAGCAGGAGAATAAACCAAAGCCAACAGTAAATGGATGTGTGCATTTGGTTCAACTAAAGCTATCAAAAATTAGGAGCAGTCCAAACTGGGGCAGCAGAAACAAGATTGTGTGTGTAGAATCTGAACTCCCTAGCCCCAGACAGATGTGTCTAGCATATTTGTTGTATAGCTTTTCTCATATGTTGAATACGTACCTCCTTACCCTGGCATTTGACAGTTAAGGTACTGTATTTTGCTTTGTAGGACCCACTTCTCTGGCCAAATTTATAACGTTCCGAACAGTTCTATTTTTTGTTGTTATTGGAAATATTTTACTACAATCTTATAACTGAACACACAGAGATTTGGAACTTTCCTGTGAAATCTATACTCAAAACCCTGTATTGGAAAGGCAAAGAGAATGAATAGTACTCAAAAGATTTTCACCTCCCCCCCCCCCAGCTGAACTCATGTGACTTATTTGTTATGTTGCTACCTTATTCTTTTACCTAGCTGGCCTCAGGCTGTGCTCAAAGCTAGACCAGCAGTAGAACTGTGTCACATTCAGACTATTCTCTGGGCAGAAAATTAATAGGTGAAGTTTTCCTCACCATTGCACCTGCATGCTGAGGTTATTATGGTCCAAGTGTGTTGTTATAAGGACGTGTTAAAGATTGGCCTTTCCGTCTAGCAGTGAGCTGCAGACTTTGTTTCTTATTTTCTGAGTAAATCTTTGATGGCCTAGTGTGTAACTCAAATAGGAACAAAGATAAAGTGTTTGTAATTGCACATTTATTTGAATATAACTGAGTAAAGCAATATATAGGTTAAATAGCAGGTGAATGATGAAAAAAATAATTTAATAATAATAATAATAATAATGTCTAACCTCACGTTTAAACTATCGATACATGTTGTATTTGGAGCTTCCTTTGAAATTGATCCAGCAACTCTGACTGGAACAAAATAGGGCTGCAAGATTATTCATTGGGACTGAGCATCTCAAACACCAGTTCTTTATCAGCTACATTAGTTCTCATGTGTATTACTGGGGCTTTACTTGAAGGCCATTGGGATCTGGTTACCTGAAATATGTTCTGCATCGGGGGTGGGAAACCTCTGTTTCTCCAGATGCTGTTGAACTACAAATCCCATAATCCCTAACAATTCACCATGTTTGCTGGGGTCAGCCAAACTCATTCCTTCACAGTTTCACATTTAACTTCTTCGGTACAGCTACCGAAAACTGCTAAACTTAAGTCATTCAACCTCAAACACTGGGGCACTAACGCAATCTGCCCGCTCACTGAACCAGTTTCTGTTTCCTTTAGTTGATCAAAACATTCTGCCTAAAGAGCCTCATGGGCAAACTGTGATCATAGTTTTGATTTTGTTGGTGCTACCATGAGTGCCCACTGCATAACTAGAAAACCATATACAGCTGATCACAGCTACAAAGAAGAATCATTGCTCTCTTCTCTTCAGCTGTTCCCAAGCGAAATATTTTAATTTCTGCCACATGTTAGGGTAAACATTAATTAATCTTATTTGCACATATAGACTGAGGCTCATTATTCTTATTAGCTAAGTTAATATGTCACATCTGGCAAAGGCTCTATATTAGTACAAATCTAACAGTAGCTGCAGAATTTCAGAAACTATATGCGGAGGCTTGTTTGAGATTCCATGGTAGACTGGGAGAGTCTGTTTTAGTTTTAATCTTATCACTGAGAAACTATTTAATATGCTAGAGCAGCATCAAAATTAAAGGCCTGAAACCTTTCTCTGTTTCAGCTCCCATCTTAGTAGCATCTGCATATTGTACAGAAAGCTTGCAAATTACATGGGGCTTACATTCCAGGGACTGCGCCTAAAGCAAAAATAATGTATAGTCAAAACACATTGGGTTCAATGGCGAGTAGGATTGCCAGAATCTTTTTCCCCCAGATGCCTTCCCCCGTCCCCCACTTTATTAATTTATTTTTAATTTGCTAAGTGTGTAAAGCTGAATACACACAACTTAAATGAGTGTGAGTTGTGGGCTTACTGTACTGTACTCAGGTGAGATGAAATGCTACCATCATCCCACCTGCTTAGTGAACAAAGCTGTGAGAATGTTTCCACAACAGCTTCAATGAAGAAAGAGATAACTGTCTTATTAATAGAAGTAGATCAAGATTTCAAATTAAGGAGGTCCGAAGAGATAAGAGGACTAGTAACCAATTGGTTGCAATATCACCAGCTTAATGAAGTATTTAAGTCGGTTAAAAAGAAAGGTTATTCAAATAAAACCCTTCAATCTGAAAAAGAGTTGCTAGAAAAATTAATTTCTAAAATGCATAAACTCCTACTGGATTGGCAAACGAGAGATTTACCAGTGATGATACACTGGGCGAGGGATTTTGGTTATAATATTGAGTTAGCAGCATGGGAAAGATTGTGGAATATAGATCTGGAATACACAGTATGTTATACTTCGAAAGAAAACTATATGAAAATGATGTACCACTGGTATTTTACTCCTAGTAAATTAGCTAAAATGTGTGAATCAAACTCTAACATGTGATGGAAATGTAGAGGGCACATATAATCATATATGGTGGTCATGCAAGCTGGTAAAAGCTTTCAGAGTAATGATATATAATGAGTTGAAAAAAATGTTGAAAATAACCTTTCCTAAGAAACCAGAAGCTTTTCTTTTAGGAATTTTAGGTACAGATATCCAGAAGGACCTGAAGAATTTGTTTATGTACAGGACCACAACTGCCCACAACTGCCCGAATATTGCTGGCCCAGAGATGGAAAGAAAATGCAGTTTCAACCAAGGAAGAGTAGCAGATAAAATTAATGAAATATGCTGAACTGGCAAAACTTACAGGAAGAATTAGGAGCCAGGAAGAGTCATATCTGAATAAAGAATGGGGGAAGTGCACAATGCTTTTTGAAAAATTATTGTAAACAACTACATTCATTAGCAGCTTTGACAGAAAACTGGTAGTACAAATTTGAACTATGGATTGATTAAGGACTTATAATATAATTGGAGTTCATGATGAGATGCAGAATGCAAATTAAAACATAAAGATACACAAAAGGGGGCAGTCAAAGGGGATATGATGTCTACATTTTGTTTCTTTTTTGTTGTTATTGTTTGTAAAATTAAAAATGCAAAAATAAAATAAATTTAAAAAGAGATAACTGTCAGTTTTAGATTGTGTTAACACTATACTCAGGCCTTATGGAGTGGGGTAGTTTTGTGGAGCAGGCTGGGGGCCAAGGAACCTAAAAGAGATAGATACCAAATAGTAAGATGGTTGAAGTAATGGTACAGAGGAAGAAAATAACTGACAGCAGTGGTGTAGCAAATTCAACAGTGAGTGCAATTTTGATAGCCCAAGAACGTGTAATTTCAGCCACAGCAGCAGGCAGCAGCTAGCAGGCTGCTTAGCACAAGAGGAGCATTGCCTGTGGTCCACAGGTTACCCACCTATGGTCTAGACCAGGGATGTCCAACTTCCAAGAGACTGTGATCTATTCCCACTAAAAAAACAAAAAAACAACAACACAACTGGCAGTGATCTACCCATTGTATTGACCAAAGTTGTTGAGCTTTTTTAGGGGGAGGAAGACCCCAAAAACTTTGGGTGATCAACCAGGATCACGCAATCGACCAGGATTGACCAGGGGTGCCCTGCAATGAGACCTGTTGGACATCCCTGGTCTAGACCCTGTATCCAAGGCTGCTATACCTTTAACATAAGATAACAAGAGGAACTTGAAAAGTTTTGACTTCTGTTGTCACCTAGCAACTCTAAAGGGGCAACAAAGACCAAGATATAGCAAATAGAAGGCTTAGGAGGCAGGCAAACTTCACATATAAGCTCATTAGTACGGGGTATCATTATCTCTTTTTGTGATGCCATGGTAGTGATTTTGTACTGGCACCCACATAACTTTTATCAAGATATGAGTGCTACCGGTAGTATCTCTCGCTCTCTCTTTTTTAACCCAAAAAGCATTGTCTGGTAAGAAGCCACACTGAACACAATTGGTTTCTCATGTTTGTAAATATTAAAACTAAGTTTGGACTAGCACATACGTTCAACCATCATGGACAAAGTACCAAGTACAAATTCATGAAACAGCTTAAATTTGCACATCAAGATACATGTATTTCATAAATTGATATGGAATAATCACCAGTAAAGGACACCACCAAAATTCAACAGATTAATTTCCAACATCCATAGAGATTCAAATTAGGTAGAGAAAGAGATTATGTGTGTTAGATAAAATGATTCCCTATGGATTATTGCTTTAGCTCCAGGCATTATTATTCCCAATAAGCCATTTAGAAACAGCTTGCCTACTCTGGTAAAATAAAATAAACACAGCAGTACCCTGGGGTAGATTGCATATTCTCTCTCCCTCTCCTAATTTTTTTCTCCTTTCAGATTGCATCTTTATTAAAAATGTAATCTGAAACCATTCAAAACGGTCCCCAAATGGATATGAAACCAAAGGCAATCACCCTCATGTTTAACGTGACCAGTCTCACATTATTGGAAGACAAAAGGCTGCATTTTTCTTTATCTCACTAAAAGTCACAAGAAATAATAAGCAGTGTTCACAATACTCCCAATCAACGCAGAGAATAATACTGTCAACCTCATCAGTATCAAACCTCTCCCCATCTGCTAATAAGAATTCCTCTCCAAATGATACAATCATATACCAGGGAAAGTATTTATCAAAGTCCCAACCGTTGCGTATACAGTGTTTGCAAGTGGGTATCTCACAAAACTCTTTGGGTTAGTAAGCAAAATAAATCACTATGTGCTAAAGATCAAATTCCAGGATCTAACCAATTGAGGCACATGCGTTTCAGTCAGTCACTGTCAACTCTTTGATCTTTGGTGACCGTTCTCCACATTTATTTGCCTGAGCAACTTCTACTCATCTGCCATAAGATGATTCTGGGGCATGTTTTAGGTTAATTCGTATGACATGTTGAACCAACCTCATCATTGGTTATGTAGTTTACCCTAGAACATGTCCAATTGCCTGCAGCTGAGCACTGCAGGAAAAAAAAATCAGTAGAGATAGTAAAGTTATTAAGAGGAAAGTCATCATCCTATTGAGGAGCCCCTAAAAACTTTCCAAAAAATACTCGTTTCCTTAGAGTCCTATTTTTTGATTTTTTTAAAAAAACTGGTTGAGGTTTAATAACATCTACTACCTTAAGCAGCCTTGTCCTGTCATATATTGTTGGACTATAACCCCCATCATCCCCGACAACAGACCAGGCTGGCTGGGGAAGATGGGTTTTGAAGTCCAACATATGGGCTCTACATCTGGGGAAAGTTGCTGCAAAGGGATTTCTTGTGCCCTAGATTTGGTGCTGGTTACAGCCTTAGGACTTTTAAGATGGAATTGGACAAATTCATAGAGTACAGGTCTATCAATGTGTGTAAGTCATGATACCTAACTGGGACCAGCAGGTTCAGAGATTGCATTTCTCTAGATACCAGTAGCTTGGGGTGTGTAAAGGAAGCTAAACAAGAGGGTAGGGCTGTTGCCTTCATGTGCTGTTGTGAGCTTTATGGAAGCATTTAGCTAGGAAGTCTCTACTAGAAACAGGACAGTAGACTACACAGAGCCCTGATTCTATGTTGCATAATCTGATCACATGTGTTCCAAAAGAGGTGAAACACCTTATAATATATACTGCATTTATAAAAGCATATATTTTCAAAATATGCTATGCACATTTTTGTGAACTGCCCAGAGGACATTGTTGAAAAGACACTTCATAAATGCTATTAAGTTTTTTAAACAATCTTGACCCAGTTATTAATTGTGCACAAAAAGAGAAATATATTGCATCATCCACTTCTCATTCAAGGGGCCCAGTATACCATATGGTGAATCAGTCATGGGTAGGAGTCTATAGAGCTGCAAATAAGAAACTCCCAGCATGTGAAAAAAAGAAAAGAAAAGAAAAAGAAAACCAATTTATGAGGGGATTTTGTGAAGTATCCAAGAGTCGAAACAGATGATGTTTAACCCCTGAAACATCACTGTTCTTTGTGTGCATCCTCAACCCTCTGTGGTCCAGGGCTGGTTTCAGGCTTGAGGAAGCCCTCAGTAGATGGCTGCTCATCACAGATATGCCTATGATTGAATTTACAATTTCCCATAGACAACTTCACATGTAACACCAGGCCTAACCATGACTTAAAGGAGGTGTGTGGAATCCTTTTATCCCTGCGGGTCAGAACTGCCCCAATGACACCACACAGGTGAACTTTGAGAGGAATGTGGGATACCCCCCATTTGACATCTCAACGATGTCAGGTGACTGACATCTGTCAAAGCTAGCCTAGGGAATAGGGGGAGATAGTTCAAAGGGCTTGCTCGGTCCTCTGCACAGAGCTTCCCAATTGCCTCACAACCAACTGGTCTTAGAGCACACAAGGAAATGTGCTCGTTCCTGGAGAGATCACAGCCATTTGGCTCCTCGTCTTTCTGCTGTGGCTAAGCCATGATTTGGCTTAGCATTACATCCAATCTTATGCCTGTGGTTTGCCTCATTCCAGACAGATCATGAATTATAACCATGGTTTGTTCTTGGTTTACCACCTGTGGTTTGCCTGGGGAAGACAAAGCATGTGCCAAACTGTGTTTGGTCCCTAGCAGCACAACAGCAGCAGCAGAGCTGTCACTTGACCTTGAGGACAAGGTAAGCAGCATGGCTCCTACAGCCCCTTTCTACATGAGATCTCCTTTCACCTGATTCATGCATGAAAGGGACTTTTTTATTTTAAAAAAATCCAAAAAACCTTCATGCAAAATGAAATGTTATTCTCCTTGCATTTATTTTATTCAAACACATTTCCAAGGAGCCATTTAGACTATCAAGGAAATCAAGCAAGGTGGGCAAATGCACTCTTAAGTCCCCACAGGTGACGCTAACACAACGATTGCTGTCAGATTTGGGATAAGGGAGGAAAAACAGGGAGGAAAAAAATAACTCAAAATGCACAATGCTAGCCTAGCGCTATTGACTTTTGAGAAGAAGGGGCAAAGGTTAATTGGCAGATGTTTCTCATATCATAATTAACAATTTATTTCTATGCACTGTAACAAGATTAAGATAATTATCCTCAGAAACAGAAATGTAATGACAAATTACTGGTTTTCATATTGCAGTCAATCTCTTTCATATCAAAATAATCACCATGCCTAGCAGAAGGTGCATCTGCTCAGTTTTGGATAGGAGTATATAATACGAGATTTTGAACTGCCATATGGGAATCCATGAAGCCAACTCAACATGAGAGCAGGAAGTTGCTGGCTACACTTTTCTAGTATAGTTTGGTAGCCAATGGAATCCCAGCTGGGACACCACAGAATGCATTCATCAAGAGAGTAACTTATTGTACTGTACTTTCTTAACTAGGGATGGACGAATAAAATATTTTCACATGGCAGGTGACATTAAGATCATATCGATACACTGTTCTCCTTGATGCCAAAAGCTTCCTATATCTTTTTTTTGTTCATTTACAGTTTTCAGGCACAAAGGTCTGGGTATTGGCAATGTCCAGCTTCCTACAACTTGGGAGGTAGCAGGTGCCTAGAGTACCTAAGGATGGGATAGGCAGGTAAGCAGCCTGCCAGCCAAAGTCCAGGGAGATTAATAGCTTTTCTCACTTTTGAGTTGGCCAGATGTATACCGTGTTTCTCATATTATAAGACATGTCTTATATTTATTTTTTCCTCAAAAAAACACACTATGGCTTATTTTCAAGGGATGTCTTATTTTTTTCCTCCTCCTCCTGCCGTGGCCGGCATTGCTGCTACGCCTATCACTATGTCTTATTTTCGGGGTATGGCTTATATTCCTTGAATGCTTAAAGATCCTGCTATGGCTTATTTTATGGGTATGTCTTAAAATATGAGAAACAGGGTAAGGCCAGCCATATACATGCAAAAGGACAGGCCAAACTCTCTGGGGTCATCTGAGGTCCAATTCCAGAAGGATTCTGTTCCATGGTTTTGAAAACTTCCTTTCTTCTATCCCAGAAACCCAGAGTTAAATGAAGAGGCAATTATACGCAGTCTTGCTACAGGAGAGAAAATGAATAGGGTTCACTAAATGGGACAGTGTGTCCTCTCTCTCTCTCTCTCTCTCTCTCTCTCTCTCTCTCTCTCTCTGTGTGTGTGTGTGTGTGTGTGTGTGTGTGTATGTGTGTGTGTGTAGAGTCAGCCTTTGCTACTTTTTAAACTACTCAAAATACTTCATGAAAGTTCCTGCATTTCAGTGATAGAGCTTGATATTCTCAATCAAGAAGGTATTGTCCAAAATATATCCCATAATGCCTTCAGTATCCCAATTTGTGTGTCAAGTAATTGCTATTTTAAGTTCTTGGAAAATGCAGACTCCCTCCAATGCAAGAGCTTCCATGAGGAAAAGTATCTAAATCTGACACAATAAGTTAGTTTGGGGGTGCGGAGGCATTAAGATTGCTGGAAAAGTGGACTTTGATAGCAATGGCTTCTCTTTCTAACTAGTCATTTTGTAGTTCACATTAACAGACATTTATTATTATTATTTCAGGCTGCAAATACTTTTTATGTTCTGTGCTCCAAAGCTGGAAGAATCTCATTTCATTTTTGTATTTCACCCATTCTCCCTGCATTATCCTTACTTTTTTAGTTTTCCCTTCTTCTGCTGTCAACCCTGTGACAGCAGCACTCACTGAACTCACGACTAACAGCACAAGAGAGACCATATGTGTGGTACAATAAAACAGAAAGCTGCAAGAACAGGAAACTGAAGGGTCTGACAACACAAGGCAGGAGAACCAAATGGGGAATGATGCATAACCAAGCAAAGAGGCAGCAGGGTGGGGGGAGGCAAGGAAGTCAGCATGTGAAATATTACAAAACAAGCTCATGCCATTGAGTTTTTGCTGGAAAAGCTTTGATATGCATTTAAGATTAAGGTACTTGGGGGAGTGGGGATGCTACCACATTCTCTCTCCAGTCAGCATTCCTAGGCTAAGAAGGCCCTCAAAACACCTATCTAAAGCTCCACATTCAATTCACGGCAATTTTAGAGAATATTTTTTCACTATTGGCCAGGCTGCCAGTATTTGACACCTCTGCAAATCATGGAACATAGCCATCACTTCCCTGTCACATAATGACAGGAGTTCAGGTATGACACTTGATCTCTAAAAAACTTTTTTAAAGCCCCGATTGTAAGGGCAGAATAACCAAGATCACCACAAAGAGGACTCCTGGTATATTTGCATTATGTAACATGGGATTTGAATTGACACTCTTGAGCACACTTGTAGAGTTAATATAGCTCTGCTTTTGACCCACATTGGGCAAAAGATTCCTGTATTGCAGGGGGTTGGACTAGATGACCCTCGTGGTCCCTTCCAACTCTATAATTTTATGATTTTATAAAACATGGGCAAGCTAAGTCAGTTGTGCATGAGCGCCATACTGCTTCATGAAGCTTGAGCTCTCCCACTTTTATCTTCCCTTTCTCCGGCAAACCACAAAGCCGCTGGCTTAGCATTTTGTGTGAGTCAGAGCTCGTGATTTCTTCTGCTCCAAACAAACCACATTCTTTAGCCAAGGTTTTTTTTTCTTGCCTTCCTGTTCATGATTTGTTTGGGAGAGACCAACCAAGAAAGCTGGTGCATATGTAACACCAAGTCAGCAGCCACACTGTGGTTTGTTTCCCTGCTGGAGGGAGGAGCAAAATGGGAGCATTGGTGCAAAATGCTTAATTTGCTTTTTTTGTGATTTATAGCTTAGCCATCAAAGATACCGTAACTTTGCTCCTTTGGCCAACCCTGCTATTGGTGTCATGAATGGGCAAACTGTTAGTGATCTGATTTATTGTAATTAGTTTTAATGTATTATTACTGCATTTATTTATTTTTTACGGGGGGGGGGGGGGGAGATGCTTGCAAGGTAAGATGTCTTAGGTGCCAAATAAGTATAGAGCACTAAGTATATTGACTTGAGGGGGCAGGCTTGCTGTTTGCTCCTCCATCTCAGTCAGTGAAATGTATTGGGACAGTTCTATTCCCTTCTAAATGACCACTCTTACTTCTACACCACCTGCTTCTTTTACTTTCCTTGGAGCCTCTTCCAAGGAACCAGCAAACAACCATATTTATGGTTTTCCTTAAAACCACTGCCAAAGCTTGTACACATGAGACATTATGAGAAGATGCTTTGGGGCACTGCTTTAAAAAGTCTATAGACAACATTAATGGGGCCCCAAATCACCAATATGAAAAGAAAAACAGTGAAGCAGATAAATCCTAGAAACCTCAACTAACCATATGCTCCATTGCAATTTTCAGTTAAAGCAATTCTCTCATCCCCATTTTTTAATATCTATTATTCTTACCGAGGTGAAGACATTATGAAAGATGTTATGAAAAGTAAGCAGGACTGCATTGCAATGTACTGATTCATATGATGATTCATTTCTAAAAGCAAATGAAAACACAACCCAGAAACACTCTGTGCTTTAATTGTTCCTGTAATATACATCTGGATATTCTTCATCAGAAGCATTTTAAGGATGTCTTGAGGAGATTTGCTACAGTTAGCTTGTAAATAAATCTGATATTCCTTCTTCAACTTGGAGTTACTTTAAAAACTGGTTACAAAACATAAGAACAACAGCTTGTGAGGGGGAATGTTAGATTGCAATTCAGACCTCTTTGTTTTTATTTCAGCCTTAAACTATCTCGGTTTCTAGGAACCAGATACCTTATTTTGTATCCAAACAAGAGTCTGCATGCATATGTGCCCCTTATAGAGGCGCAAATGATCAGTGAAGCACATGGGAAGTAAGTGCTAGACATAAAGTAAAATGCAATTTAAGGCTGGAGAGAGCCACCTACAGCCTATACAGTGAACAGAATTGTCTGTTAAAAAAACATTTTTTTATTTTTATGGGACGGGGCCCAAATTTGCTTAATTATAAATAAATAAATAAATCATTGCAACCTTTCTTGACACGTGAAAGACAAAACTCTTACCGTTTCCTTTGGAATTTGTGACTGGCTTTGTTCAGTACTCTAGAAGAAGCGGGGACAAAAATTAAAATAAGAATAAGGGTAGAAAAGACACTTGCCAACGATTAAGAAGAGGACTATCAAGGGGTTTACGGTAGTTCTCAAATGGAGCATAGGCCAGGAGATCAGAGCTACACAAAACACATTGTGAAAAATCCCAAAAGCCCACAGGTGACACTTTATATGCCAGTTCTGAGAGACTGGGACAAGTGCCTCCTTGTGCCTCCTTGAGTGGCAGGATGCAGCTGTGACAATGTTTAAAACATTCTGTACTAACTTAATGGATGTTATTCTCTTTCAGTTGATATTTTGTTGTTTGTAGCTTTGAGAACACTGTCCAACCATCCTTTCAGTTGATATAATGTGTCCTTAAAAGAGGTTCCCACCCTTACACAGCGTAATATGCCAAGATCAGGGACTTTGCAAGCCAGACCCAATTCTCGGTTCCATTACAGCACTCCATTCAAGGAGGAAACTACTTGCTTGCTTTCCACCCCACTTACTCATCTCACTCAGCCTCCATTATTTTAGGCAAAAGGCCCCTGACCAGGTACACTGGCCTGGCAACTAATCAATTATACCATTGACCTGCATGCTGATTTAACAGTTTACCTGCTTTCAAACCTACTCAGTCCCTATTTTGCTTCCCCCCTTCCTGCCTAGCCCACCTGGACTTGCATGACCTCTTATTGGTGCACAGGGTTGTATCCAAAGCTAGTTCATAGAACTAGCATTCCATTAAACTCAGTGGTTCACAATAACAAGTATGGTAATTCAGAATGCTTGGCATTGGAGCATCTTATTGGTGGCAATGTAAGGTTATTTAAAAAGCTTGGATAATGATACATAATGATTTGAAGAATATGCTTAAAATAACCTTTGTCAAAAAAACATTGGGCTTAAAGGACTGAATGTTTTTAAAGAGCAAAAGAATCTCCTCCTGTTTCTGATAGCAGTTGCTTGGCCACGATCATACCAGAATATGAAAAAGAAGAAGCCCCCACCAAAGAAGATAAAGATGATCTGAATTGAAGATATTATGGACATGCATGAACAAATGTAAAAAAAAAAAGAACCAAGAAGGGAAGTGGAAGGAATTCAAGGGATTTTGGAAATCCCATGTATGGGAGTTGTTATGTGATGGGTTGTTGTTGTTGTTGTTGTTGTTGTTGTTGTTGTTGTTTTAAAAATAATAATAAAACAGCATAAAAAAGAGAATACAAGTGAGGAGAATTTACAGCATGCAAATAATGTATTTCCTTAAACATTTTATCCCTTCTGTGCACACACAGAATGATGCATTTTACAGTTCCTGCCCATCAAGCCATATTAATGTGCTTCAGAGCCATTAGGCAAACACAACTCTCCTTTGAGAGGCAATTTTAATTAATCTCCTGCACAGAGACAAAAGCAACCAAAGCTCATCTAGAGGGAATAACTTGTTAAAGCCAACTGTGGTTGACAAAAGACAGAGAACAGAGCCAAGAACTCCTTAATCCCTAAAATCAAGAGGAGAACAAAGCAAAAATGAAGAGGGGGGGGGGAGATTTTGTTGGTGGCACAACAAAACATGTATAATGAAACTTGCCTGCAATCTCTCAAATTCTTGATCAGAAGCAAAATAGTGCTTTTTTCACATGAACTCCTTAACCATATTGGCCACTTGGGTCTAAATGAATACAGCTACAAGTTGGCAAAATGATGATGGGGAAAGAGAAACTGAGTCAACCGCAGCGAATAAGAACTGACGTCTTGGAAGAGTGTTTCCATTTATTAGTGTAAACCACTCTACAATTGTTTTCATATCAAGCCTGCCATTTAGGTCTAGGCTTTACGAGGTAACTGTATCCTAAGTGTGCATGGGATCTTTCCAGTATAATCCACATTGTGCTATTTTGCAAGTTGAGTGAGAGACCATGTCTGATCACCTGTGATCAGAGATCTGCAGATCTGGTTGCCACTTTGTTACTGGGGCAAGTGAAACGTGCTACTATTAGTGTCACAAATTCCATAGACGTGTTATGGAAGGGATGGTTGGATCCTGACAAATAATGGAATTGGCAGAGGGATGTTCTGCCCTATGACATCGGATAGTCCAAGGCAGATACCTCCTGCTGTGGAGTTGCCCCGGTGCCTCTTCTGTCAGTGAGGAGCTGCATCCAAAGGAGAAGGCAACTGAAAATAAATCAGATGCTGAGTGCCACCTCTGCCTCCAAGGACATGGGGATGCCAGCATGATGAAAGCTTGTGGGACCACCCACTTAATGAGTGCCTGTTTGCTTGCCCAGTGCCCGGTGCTGTGTCTGCCTTGTCCTTTAAAAGGAAGGCGCAGAGGACGTGTTGCTTGTTGGATCAACTTCTTAGCTTGAGCTTATACCTCCTTTTTATTTATTTCATAAAATTTTATATACACCTCAAAGCAGTTTATGTACCTGCTGCATCTTGTAACCTGAACCTTGCCTGAATGGTGGATTAAAACTTTTGGCAGAAACCAAACTGGTAGTTAGAGTCCTTCCTGCAGTGAGGACCAGGACCATTAGTATATAAATCCCTTAAAAGCTTGGGACCAGTTAACTTGAAGGCTCAGCTTACTGGAATTCACCCAGGACCTGCTCAGGAGAGAGTGGACTCTTGTTCACTTGAAGTTATTCACTGAGGCTGCATGGCTATGACAGGGGTGTTGGTGTTGCATCCAGCATTGCAGACTGAGTAGGCAGTTGAACCAGTTGGCCCCCAAGTTCCCTTTCAATTCTCTATTAACAACCCATTTAAGAGTTTTCACCTGTTCCAGAAGAAGCAGGATGTTTTCACACGGTAGCCTATCTTTGAGAGTAAACACACTCCTGTGGCTTCAGTATCTATCCTACATGCAAATACAAAAGGCCATGCCTCTCCTAAATAGTTCATTCACACTAAGGATTTGTCCATTGCTACCATCTCCCATCTCCTAGCAGTTCGAAAGCACGTCAAAGTGCAAGTAGATAAATAGGTACTGCTACAGCAGGAAGGTAAACGGCGTTTCCGTGTGCTGCTCTGGTTCACCAGAAGCGGCTTTGTCATGCTGGCCACATGACCTGGAAGCTGTACACCAGCTCCCTCGGCCAGTAACACAAGATGAGTGCCGCAACCCCAGAGTTGGTCACGACTGGACCTAATGGTCAGGGGTCCCTCCAAAGTAGAATATACCCTGCTCTACCATCCCCTATGCTGAAATGCAGACTTCATCACAATCACTCCTATCTTTCCACAAGTCCCCACATCATGACTCATTAACCCTTTTGAATTATTTGGTAGTGATGGTAGTTGGTGGCAGGGAAGTTTCACTGAAGTGTGTCAAGTGAGAGGGGTGCTGGGAAATATAGCATATAATCTAATTGGCAATCATGGACTCACAAGAGGGCTTTTGAAGGTGCTGGGGTCTGCAGGGGGAAGGTAAATCAGAAACAATCCACCCCCTTCTCTTCGATTATCAGACGTTCCTGCTGGGTCAAAAGTCCAGTTGTGCATGCAAGGGCACCAACTGGTCTCCATCTGTAGATTTCTTGGGTACCTATGTCCTTGGCATGAATACTAGTGCCATGGAAATTTGCATTTCCTAAATTCCCTATCACCTAGGATACTCCTTTTGCAGCATTCAATACACCAAAGAGAGATAGAGACCTGTGTTCTGATATTTAGAAGAACTTAAAGGGGGAGTAGAGGGAGAAAGATTATTATAACTTTAGTCGCATCATTGCTTGAAGCCTTGAGTAAAGACAACTGGAATAGGAATGTAGGACGCTGCCTTATACCAAGTCAGACCAATTGTCTATCCTGTCTGGCAGTGGCTCTCCTGGATTTCAGGCAGGGTTTTCTCCCAGCTCTAACTGGAGATGCTGAAATACTGAACAATGATTTGGTCCAAAATAAGGCAGCTTTATACAATCAACATTTGCTACACCCACAAAGGCAATTATTGTGGAAACATTTGTGCACAGTCTATATACTATGAAAATTTTCTTTAAGATACATTGTACAACAGGGATTCTCTGAATTGCCTTGCTAAATTAATAACTGTGGGGTGTCTCTCCCATGGAGCTATAGTATTAGAAACAACCACATTTTTGCCCTTACAGATTATTCATTTCCAAACCACAGCATTCATACATCCTGTTCTAGATTAATTGTAAATGCTCTGAGACCGGGGTGGGTGGGGGTGGGGATGTTCATGTAGTGTGACAAACAGCAAGCTTTCCAACAGGGACACAAAAGTGCAAAAGACAGAGAATAATCAGTTGTCTATAGGCACTCAAGCAAAGTACATGCAACAGTTTATAATCTGCATTTGCTGTCACCCATGATTTGAAAACATTAGTTCCCATATTAATGTGGAAATCCAATTTCCCTGGGTCTGCTAAAAGGAAATGTCCTTGTGAAATGCAACAGAAGCTTATTTTCCTGTGCTCCACTTCAAGCCGCACATGTTTGACAGCAGGTCTTCACATTATTTGCTCATATTCACCTAATGTGCCTTAGCCACTTTAAAAAAAATAAAAATAAAATACGCACCAGTTCTCTTGGATGGAATGCTTCTTCCTGGCGGAAAATGATAAGGCTTACACTCCCTCCCATCCTGGTGCTTCTCAGCAGGGAAACAACTTCTTCTTGGGTTTTTCCTGTTAAATCAACTCCATTTACCTGCAATGGGGGGGGGAGGGAAAGGATTTTGAATTACCCAGTGTGCAGCAGGTGAAGATTGTTGTGATAAACCAGAGCAGCACAGTATCCTGGTTCACCCATAATGTTAAACTGTGGTTTGTTAAACTATTACTTATTAAACCATGGCTTTAATGCTATATTAACTATGGTTAAAAGATGCTTGTTAATCAAGTTTGCAGTTGGTTTATGAACTTTGATTAACATTGTTTTAAGTTTATTTGCAGTCAATCAAAAGAAAGAAACCGGTTTACAAATGAACAGTAAATTTCTATTACAGGGGTACCTCCGGTTACAAACTTAATTCATTCTGGAGGTCTGTTATGAACCCCAAACCGTTCTTAACGTAAAGCACGCTTTCGCTAATGGTGCCTCCCACTGCCGCTGCGCAGCCGCATGACTCCCACTCGCACACCAGAGCAAAGTTCGCAACCAGGAGCATCTACTTCCGGGTTAGCGGAGCTAACCGAAGCGTTCATAAGGAGGAAGATACGTAACCCAAGGTTCCACTGTACATAATCGGACAAAGCATACAGATGTCATAAAGTTCCTAATAATGTGTAAGGGTCTGCGTTATCTTGTACCTTATTACAGTAATAAATTTTAAAACACTCAATTTTTCTACAAAAGGTTATCCAATTTTCTAGGTGAAAAGCAACACACACACACACACACACACACACGTTCTCAAGGCTTGGCTGCTCTCACTTGTGCTTTTAACTCTTCAGTGGCCTAACAAACAAGATCTAAGTGACAGTTCTGCTGTAACTATGATTCATTAACTATGGTTTATGTTAACCATAGTTTAGTCTTTTGCACAAACCAGGACAGCGTAAGCTAGAACTAGGTGACATATTTTATCTTAGGGAAAAGTCATGCCTGTGTTTGGGGCTGAAATTTGGAGAAAGCCCAGCTGCACACAACACAGGGGGGGAAACCGCAGGATTATTCCTGAGCAGCAAATACAGATACAGAGCCCTGCAATGTTTGTTCAGGCAGGCAGAAATAGAACAGCATTGTGGCAACTCCAGCTCTGCTTTTTAATTCACCCCTCTCCCCATTCTTCTCTCTCTCACTCTCTCTGGGGGCAGTGTGAACAGCCATTGTGTTCCCCTATCAACAAGAGCAATTAGTGGAGAGTGGCACTGCCATGGACCTGGCCTCCAGGCACCAGTGTTGCTGCCACATGCCAGGGCAGTGTATTGTTGAGGTTGGGCAGATGCTGGCACGTTAGCAGAACCAATCAAGCAGTGCTGCCGGTGTGACCACATTGCTCTATCCTCACTGCTCTTTCACACCAGTATATGGCAAGAAGGCAGTGCCAGTCCACAGTGGTGCCCTTCCCTGCCAGCCACTTCTGCCTACTGCCATAGTTTGTGATGCACTCAGAAGCTGCTACACTTGTAAACAGCCTGAAAGGCACTTACATTGGTAAACATTGGGAGCCACGTTCAGAAGCAGCACAAATAAGTTATTTGTGCAGAGCAATTGCGTGGTTTGTTCATGGCATTTAAATAGTAATACACACAAGTCTTTAAAAATCAGCATTTTATAACACATGAGAACACTACTCCTGCACAGGCCCAGGCAATGGTGATGCAATTCCAAAGGCAACACAACCACAGAACTGATCTAGATATGATCTGGGTGCCTGAATTTGGAAAACAAATTACAACTCTGCAAATAACATCCCCATACGAATTGGATGCCAAATAAGTGTGCTTGCTTGTCTGCAATATATCCAAGCACACCCAGGAGCATGTGAAGCCCTGACAGATAAGTGAAACTGGGATACTGAATTGAAACTGACCAGACGTGATAGAAAACATCAGGGAGGCTTTCGTTTGTAAGGAAGTAGCAGAGTTAAGAAAGCAAGATGCTCAGTTAGTAGAAAGCCACAAAATAAATGTGGGTAGAAGTCAGCATAATGAACATACAGGCATCAGAAAATGCTAAAATATACAGCTGAAGAAGAAGCAGAGGAAGGGGGTGGAGCTTGAGATCCACTGGCATTTATCTGTGAGAACTTGCTGCGGGCAAGTGATATCCCAGGAGATTCACTGAGGACAAGTAATGTCCCAGGAAAGCAAACATGGTTCTTTGTTGTGGCTGCTGCTGAAAAGTGTAACAGAAAACCCTGAAAATTACAAAGAACCAGTCACCTTGACTTCAGTGCTCAGCAAGCTATTATAACAGCAATCAAAGAGGCAACAAGAAGCTGTCAGGCTAAGCTTATTTTCACCTTTGTATAAAAAAAGGAAGAAACTACTTTAGAAGAGAAGTGCTATGCACTGGAAGTAACTATCTTTACTTCAGTAAAAGTGATGGCAATATTCAGTAGTATGGATTATGAGCCATGTGGATCATCTAGATCACGGGTGTCAGACCCAAGGCCCGCGGGCCAAATGCGGCCCGCGAGACCTCGCCATGCGGCCCGCGAGACCTCGTCATGTGGCCTAGAGCGCCAGAATGCAGGGGGCGCTGAGCAGCCCGCCCGCCGCCCGCTGCCGCCACTGCCACCGCCGCCGCCGCCCTGTGCTGCCTGGGGCCGACTCCCGCGTCTGCAGGGGGGCGTAGTTGGCCCCCTGCACCAGCCCCTCCCCGCCGCCGCATCATACCCTCTGCCAGCCAATAGGGCTCAGGGGGGCGGAGTCCAGCTGCAGCGGGAGAATTTCTCTTTGCTGGGCTTCCGGCGAGGCATCACGGCGCGCGCCACGGAGCTCCTGAGGGCAGCCAGCGTGTTCGCGCTGCCCAAAGGGCTCCTAAGCCACTGAGACCGCCGCCGCGTGAGTGCCGGGGGTTCCTGTTGGACCCCCCCCCAGCTGAACAGAGAGAGAGAGAGAGAGATCGACCCTACTGCGCAAGTGCCATTCATTTCCATGGGAGTTCGCCCTGCAAAGCCCCCTGAAATGAATGGCGGCGACAAGAGTGGGTCGTTTCCTGAGCCATTGAGCAAGGTTAGTGGCCGCTGGAGACGCAGGGAGGGAGGGAGGGAGGCTCTCAGAAGCAGCCGGAGCCCACCCGGGCAGATTAACCCTTGGGCTGCTGGGTACCATCAGCTCATTCACCCGCTGCCTTTCTTCCGCTGCTTTCGAGAGAAGTCCGGTTAGGCGGCAAGGCTGGAGTTGCAGGCTGATGCAAAGGAAGGGGCTTGAGGAGCTGGGGACGGGGAAAGAGATCTCTGCTGGCACCAGAGAGGGATGGCTGGTCGGGCAGTTTCAGCTCACGGAGGATTGTTTTCTGTTTGAGAAGTGGGGAGGCTATTGACAGGGAAGCGAGCGCTCACTTTCCCTCTGGAGAGCTCAACAGCTGCTCTCGGGCTGGCAGCGCCTTGAAATCAATTTTAAAGAGAGGGAAAGGGGAGGAGAACAAGCGGGGATGGATGGAAAGAAGGCGGGAGGGAGGGAGGGAGAGAGAGGAGGGAGGGAGGGAGAGAAGGAGGGAGGGAGGGAGGGAGGGGAGGAGGACAAGCCGGGAGCCTCTGAGGGGGAGAGCGAGAGAGCTAGGAGACAACGGGGAGCAGCCGCTTTGCAGCCGCCTCAAGATCTCACATCTATACACTCTCCGATCGATGGCAAGGAGGGATAATATTTGTCAGCTGCAGTCCTCCCCCACCTTTTCCATTCTAACCCAAGAAGGGAGGGAGCTAATGTCTAAGAGGCATTTCCTCTCGGTTCCAAAAACAAAACAAGAATTAGCCCATTATAAAAGAGGAGAGAAGAACCCCGCAAGCGAGTAAAATCTAGTCAGAAAAGTTTTAAAAAAAGTTAATGCCTTGTGTTTGCCACATGTGTAATAAACAGTGTTTGGCAATATTTGTATGTTTTTTTAAAAAATTACTCTCTGTTACCAAAAATCATTTTTCAATAAATTGTACAATAATTGTACATTTGAATACCTACTTGCCATTATTCTGACTATGTTTTTGCTTTCAGAGCTAGTTATTACTTACATTATTACAAAAAACAGTAATAATTGAATGCAGTGACAATAATTTATAATAATAAAGAGTGGACACATAGTCCTACAGATACAACCGGCCCTTTGAGGGTGAGCAAACTGCTGATGCGGCCCCCCGATGAATTTGAGTTTGACACCCCTGATCTAGATAATAGAATTGTAGAGTTGAGATGGACTTGGATGGCTGTAGAAGAGGATTAGACAAATGCATGGAGGATAAGGCTCTCAGTGGCTACTAGTCACAATGGATATGTTCTGCCTCCACTGTTGGAAGCAGTTTGCCTCTGAATACCAGTTGCTGGGAATCACAAGTGGGAGAGCAGTGCTGACCTCAGATCCTACTTGTAGGTTTCCCATAGGCATCTATTTGGCTCCTGGCAGAACAGGATGGTGGACTAGATGAACCTTTGGCCTGCTCTTCTTAGGTGGGGCTAACATAAGGCAGTAGCCCAGCTTAGTTCAGTTGGTAGAGCATGAGACTCAATGTAAGACTGAATACTCATTATTCCACCCACCCCCTCATTTTTTTGTATGTTGTTTAGGAACATTATGTGACATGAGAGATTTTCCAAAGTCTAAATGGTCATACATCAAGGAAACCTAAAATACACACTTTTCAGCTGCTGGGCAGCAGTGTCAAGCTGCATAGCTCCTGCGGTTTATTCCAACTCTAAGCTCTCAATATGAAGGCAATGGAGTAGTGAAAGCATCATGAGTTCATAATGTGACAACAGTATTAGAGGACTGCATTAGGAACTGTTGTATTTTCCCTTACAGATCATAAAGCAAAGTGGCAGGCTCTCTGGAGCAGTACAAAATCTATAGTGAAAATACAGAGAGAAATGTGTAAATGCATTTCCCACTTTTTGCTTAAACATTCTTAAATAGAATAGCGTGGGAGGAGGCTGCCATTTCTTATCCCTCCTTAGAAATTACAAAAGAAATGGAGCATACAGGATATGCTTGGCCACTAAAAAGAAGCAGAAGAGGGCTTTGCATGACATTAGCAGGGTAATTTTATTAACCCTCACAGTCTTTCAGCACCATATTCCTCCTCGGCCTCACTTATCAGGAGCGTTTTACATGTTAGACTGCAAACTTTGTTTAGGAAAGACGTGTTCATAACTTTGCATCATTCTGAGAAGAAAGTGAGTAAATAATGGGCATGGCAGTTAGGAATAATTTTTCTACGCAGCATGAGTACCAGCACAAATCAGGAATTAAAAAAAAAAACCTATGAAGGGACAGCAAGTCCTTATGTTTCTTCATGTCTCATGTTTTGTCGCTGCTTGTATATTTAACTGATATATATTTGTAGCACAAACGCTCTATGATAATACTCCCAAAATGGTGTTCCTATCTTGTCTATCTGTACCGAAAGGAAGAGAAAGGTCAAAATTTAGAGACCTGCAGAGGTGCCTGAAAAAACTGAGTCTGACATGGTTTCTTCTCAGGCTTTTTGACAGAAGGCAGAGCCTTCTTCTTATCCCTGGTCTCTACTAAGTGGACTCCCAGTGATTCCTCAAAGAGTTTGGACCATAAGCCTTAAGAAAAGTTTCAAAATCATTGGGGGAGCTCTCCATACTCACCCCCATCTGACCCAGAGAATCACTAGGGGCCCCTTGCCTGGATCCTCTGAGCGAGTGTGCATAGACCCCCCCTCCTCTGCACCGTCACCATGAGGGGAAAGTTAAAAATTCTGGGTGTGCAGCTGCACCGAAAAATGCAGTAAGGCCTAACATGACTTCACCCACTGTTGTGTTTGTTCAAAACTCCCAATTAATCGCTGAGGCCTAAGGTAGATGCCCAACTCAGCCCAATGAGGCAGGGCGTGAGCACAGAGAACGTGAAAGCCACTAAACCCCCAGATGCAGCAGTCAGGTTTCAAGCGGTTGGGGCCTCCAGAAAAGCTGCTGAGGAGAAATATAAAATGGCACTGCTGCTCTCCAAAACGGGGTGGGAAATGCAAGCTCCTGGCTCTGTTGCTTCTGTGACATCCTTAGATGACTGTCTGGCAATCAGGCCCGGAACCCTATTACATTCTCCCCTTTCCCAGAATGGCAGGGAAGGAGAGAAAATATGATGAAAAACAAAGGGGGGTAATGGAAAACAAAAACTAAAGAGAGAGACAAGTGCTTCTCACAGGGAGAGATGCGAAGACCCAACTGCGCCTAGCAACAGGCAATGTCTGTCTAAAGAAATGGGATTACTCCCACCCCACCCCCCACCCCAGAGAGGACACAAGAATCTGAAGACCCTGCCTGTGTCCAGCAGGGGGAGTTATCCTTATCAGGAATGTCGCCCCCTCCATCTGGTAAAAAATGCTTTGGAAAAATGCAACTGTTTAATTAGCCAAGGTTTCTCATATCTGTCTGCCTAGAGAGATAACAAATGGAGTTGAAGAAATGAGTGAAATTCACACCATTGATGAATTTCCAGTGCAAATTTCATTGAAAGCATTGGTCAGCCTCAGGAAATTTGTGAAGAAAACAACAACTAGGATCTCACTTCCAGGATCTGAGGAACAGTTCTTTCACAGATCAGTGAGAAAGAAGGTATTCTGAATCAACTAAAGACCATCCATTCTTACTTCCCTTTCCTCTCATTGCTTCCTCACTTTTCTCCCGTTTCTGTTGCTCAATTTGAGACTGTGATTTCTAATCTACACATTCCAATAGAATTGCCCATATCCTCCTCCTTTGTTTTGACTGTATATTTATCCCCACAAGACAAAAACTCGGATGAGGTTAAAGCAGGGAACAATTCACTGGGGGAAAGGTAGAAACATTATCTGAAGCCAAACAATTACAAAACTCATTAAACTAAAAAAATAACCTTGCAAGAGCTCCAAATATGTTAAATATACACTATTCAAGAAATCGAAACAATTCTAGGTCTTTCCTATAGCAATATCAGATAATAAAATTAGCATTAGGAAAAATGTATTGCAATCTTACATTCTCCCCTTCCAATTTTATTAGATTTCTATATTTTTACCCTTTGGTGCAGTACTTTTGTACATACTAATTATTATTAGCTACACTCATTCAGTCAAGAAGTTGTAATAAATTTAACAATTTACTTAAGTTACATACTTTTTATCTACACAGATTTCCCATAAACCCTCTGCTTCCTACATTCTGATGTCTATGTACCAGCTTCCTGTACTTTTCCAGTCTCATGCTAGTACCGGTACATATGTATGTTCCCAAAGGACTGGCACCAAGCATCGCAACAAAGGCAGATCTAGGGGCGCAAAGCTTATGAGGTGTCGTAACTATGACATCCCACAGAAGGTGAAAGGCTTGGGGGAGCCAGATTTTGGCATTGCACAGGGTGCCACTGAAATTTGAGGTGCCAAGTTCTGTTACTGATCCCAATACCCCTTATATGCATGTCTGATGCTGCACTCTTCATTCTTTAATATGGAGCAGGCAGGGACATCTCAAATTCGTGTGACAATATAGAGCAGCCAGCACCAACCTGGGGCCCTCTAAATGCTTTGGACTTTAACTCCCATCAGCCGCAGCCCACATGGCTGTGACAGTTAGGACTGATGGGAGTTGTAGTCCAAAAATCTGATGTTGTATAGACAGGAAAAACCCATCTGCTCTATGTCAGTATGAATATATTTTTCTGAAAAGGCTGAAATGAATCACCCTTTAGGGAGAATACCGTTGCAGGTGGCGGGGAGACAAAGAAAGAATAAGTTACATAACTGTATAGATTTATATTGGAAATGCAGCCTTATGCCTTATCCCAAATAACTTGTGATACCACACTGTTCATTTTGTTTACCAGAATAGAGCCACACACACACACACACACACACACACACACACACAAACCCCTTAAGCACACGAACAAAGCAATAGATGCCGTATCCAATTATTCTCTCCCAAGTCAAAACTGAGGCATCCAACAAAATAACAAACTTTCAAGATGAGACTGCTTTTTGCAAAGCTGCTGCCTGGAATATGAGTGTTTATTAGTATTGTTATTCAGAAAGCGCGAAGACCAGAAGACAATGCCCTGGGAAACTACCAGCAGAGCAGTAGAAAATTCATTGAAATGATATACAAAAGCAGGCAATCTGCTGAAAGGACTAATAGAACTCCCTAACAGCTTTGCAACATTTCATCACCTCAATGAGTCGGTCACCAGCCTTTAATCTTCCATCTTGAATAGCTGCACCTCTTGGTAGGATGTTTTTCACGTAAATAGGAGCTGAGCCGCCAATTGGAACATCTCTAGAAGTGATGCTAAATCCTAGGCCTTCTGTACCTGCAAAAATGATTTTAAAATGCTGTAAGTTTCCCAAGTCCATCTGTGTGTGCTTATATATCTATATCTATATATCTATTCACATCAAACATCACTCTATTATACCATGAGTACAATTAAATTCACAGTTATTTGCATGCAATGCACATAACACAGAGAGACTTGCACAAATATGGTGTAAATTTTAATCTGTTTTAGTATTTTAACTTCTTGTAAGTGTTAATATACAGTTGTACAGTACCTTGGTTCATGAACAGAATGCATTCCGGGAGTCTGTTCGACACCCAGAATGGTTCAGAAACCAAGCTGTGGCTTCCGATTGGCTGCAGGGGCATCTGCAGCCAATCAGAAGCCGTGGAAGCCACGCCAGACATTCAGCTTCTGAAAATCGTTTAAAAAACGGAACACTCACTGAAACGTACAAGTGCTGAAGCATTCAGCAACCAAGGTATGACTGTATTGTATTTTTGTAATTTTATGGTTTTAGGTAAAGGGACCCCTGACCGTTAAGTCCAGTCGCGGATGACTCTGGGTTTGCGTCGCTCATCTTGCTTTACTGGCTGAGGGAGCCAGTGTTTGGCCCCACACAGTTTTTCCAGGTCGTGTGGCCAGCATGACTAAGCCGCTTCTGGCGAACCAGAGCAGCGCATGAAAGCGCCGCTTACCTTCCCACCGGAGCAGTACCTATTTATCTACTTACACTTTGACGTGTTTTCGAACTGCTAAGTTGGCAGGAGCAGGGACCGAGCAACGGGAGCTCATCCTGTTGCGGGAATTCGAACCGCCAACCTTCTGATCGGCAAGCCCTAGGCTCTATGGTTTTGACCACAGCGCCACCCACTGTCCTGGTTTTATCTTCTTGTAAATCACTTTGTTGTTTTTTTTTACAATCAAGCGGGATATAGGCCTCCAAGCTTTAACTTCAAACACACATAAATGATTTTGTAAAGCTTTATTCTGCCAATCTTAAATGTCCCCATCTTTAAGAAGTGGCTACAATGAAACAGAACAAATAGTAAAATCTCTGCTACTACATTTTACAACTAAAAAGCTTACTGGTTAAGTCATGTCTTTAAGGATAATTCAGACAAAACCAGATAAAAAAATCAACAAGTTAAAACAATTTTTATTCATAGCAGCTAGACTAACAATAATCAAACAAATAAAAAACTTAGGGGACATTCTAATGAATCAATGGTATCAGAAAATAAGGTCTATTGCGTTATTGGGAAATTATCTCTGCAACTGAAAGACAGGAAACTCTAAGAAAAACTAAAGGCAAATTCCAGACGTTCTTGTGACCAGTAAAACATGCAGCAATTTACAAAAGCCATCCTATTGATCTGATAGCCACAGAATTAATACATAAAAACTGATACCACCCTAAGAAATGATCTGGATATACCCATCCAGACATACCTATATTTATGTCAACCCTTATCAACAGGCATTAAATTTTATTTTTAAATCACAGCATAAGAACATGTTCTTAAATATAAGATAAACACTTAAATACATCATGATACTATCTGTCAGGACTGGAAAAGGCTTGCTTTACAGCAACTTTTCCCCGAAAATACACCATTAAAGCAGCTAGAAAGCTGCCTTATATTGTCAATCCACTTAGCTCAGTATTGTCTAGGCACTGAATTAGCAGCCATTCTCCAGGGTCTCAAACAAGCCTGTTTCGAAGCCCAACCTGAAGATGCTGGAGTTTAAACCTGTACTTTTCTCCAGGCAAAGCATGTGCTCTACCACTAAATACAAGCATATCCAGAAGTAAAAAAAAAAAAAGGAAGTTGCTTTTTGAGTGTGAGCGAAGGGAATTAATACCTCACCTGCCTGAGACTGAGATAGTGCATGTTTATCAGGGATGGGGAACCTGCAACTGTCTGGATTGTGCTGGACTACAATCCTAGCCAGCATGGCCAATGGGCAGGAGTTAAAGGTGCTACAGGCCACCAATACCTAAATGGCCAAAAGGGCCCTATCCCTCCGTGGTGTATATAGATTTTTTTTTTTTGCATGAGACTCGAGCTTATGATGAAACACACACACACACACACACACACACACACACACACTCTCTCTCTCTCTCACACACACACAACCCTAAGCCCAACCCTTCTGAGCAAGATGCAGAAAACTATCTGGATGTAAACAACCCATAAGAGAAACTACAATGATATTACTGATCTGATTATATTGCTGTTCCATTTTTACTTAAAATTACTTTCTCATCTCAGCAGTTCCCAAGGTATTTTATAAATAGTATTAAAACCTCTTCTGCCTCTGGAGCAGAATAATTTTTTTGCATGTTTGAAATTCATAGTGTTGATAGATTTTGTGCTATTCCAGAGGCAGGAGAGGTTTTCATACTTTTTATGAAATACCTTGGGAGCTGCTGAGATGAGGAAGTAAGTTTAAGTCAAGGGACCTTACAATAATTTCAGAATAATATCCTAGTAGTTTACCTAGAAGCTTCCTAGTACATCTCCTGTGCAAGGATGGAAAACATGTGGCCTTCCAGATGTTTTGGATTACAACTCCCATCGAGTCCAATGGTCAGTGATGATGGGAGTTTAGCTCTACAACATTTGGAGGGCTGTATCTTCCCCATTGCTGACCTATGGGATTACTAACATTCATATAAAGAGATAGTATGCAAATGTCATAATCACTATACTAGGAAATAGGTTTCAAATGACCTATTCAAAGTAAGGCTTCTGTGGATCCTGTTATGTATAATAACCAGACAAACTGAAAAGATATGCCACTCTGAGTTGCCTGGATGAAGAGTTCCCCAGAAAAGAGCCAGTATTGTGTAGTGGTTAGAGCAGAGCTTTCTAAACTGTGTGTCGTGACACATTAGTGTATTGGCTGCATTGTGTGGATTTGTTGTGCAAACACTCCCCACGCTCCTCCCGGGGCTGGAAAGGTGTTTGTTTAACCTCCAGTTTGCTAGTAAAACTGAACTACTGTGTCGTGGAAATGATGCATGTCTAAAAAGTGTGCCACCAACATGAAAAGCTTAGAAAGCTCTGAGTTAGAGTGTAGAACTGGACCTGGGGAGGCACAGGTTAAAATCCCTGCCCAGGCATGAAGTTCACTGGGTAACCTTGGATCAGTCATCATGCTCTCCCAGCCCAACATACATCTCAGGGTTGTTATTGTGAGGATAAAATAAGGAAAGAGGGAAACTGTTATTCTACACCAATATTGTATTGCCTGCAGTGTTGGAGGAGGGGGGTAGGGAGGATGTGCGCATCAAGTTACACCAGAGATGATGGACAAATTGAATAAATATGAGCATACCGAACATAAGGGGCTATTTCCAAATACCTGTGTCCATGGTACTGCTTTCAGAATAATGCCTATGAAGCCATATGTATGTACCTCCTGGAAAAGAGAGTGAGCAACTAGATTTCTGTGCAATCCTGTGTTAGTATGGGGAAAGAATTGTAGCCTACAAAACCAGCACATCAGTTATAAGGCAGAAACCTTCTCACCAGCCAGCTAATTTTCTATGTGTGGGGGAAGGGGAGATGCTTTGGGGTTTGTTTCTTGTGTTTTTAGCGCAGGGAAATATTCAGATCTGCACCCTCCCCGCCAACCCACAAGATGGTAAAGTCTTAGGAGAACTATACCAGATGATGTTTTAAATCAGAACTGGATATTATTTATCTTCTGATAATACTGATGTGGCTGCTGGGTGAATTGTTATGTTTACCAAGATAGGCACACCATTTATACATTTTGCTAATTATTTGAACTTGTTTTAAAAAAATCATAAATGTCATAGTTCCAGGGCATGGTCTGAGGACACAGGATACAACCACCCTGCTCAAACTCTCAAACTCCTGGATGGGAGGCCACCAGGAAACCCTATATATGCTGTCATGAGTTCAGTCACGGGGGAAAGCTGAGACATAAATTAACTAAATAAATTGAGCTGGCATGAACTATATATATATATATATATATATAGGCCAGACAGTGTGTGCAACTGCTAATGCTGTTCAGATGCCACTCAGCTTTGAAAAATGGGTGCTCACTCAAAGATCCCCCTCCTCTTCACTTGAAAAACCACTGTGCTAATACCAGAAAGGAACTTTGCATAGTCTCCATCCATTAACTGATTATTATCACAGAGTGTTTTCATGTGGGGCAAGCTGGAGTCCCTCCAAGTCCCCATCTTCTTTTGACTTAAGTGCTTGCAACCAATAAAAAGTGACACGTTGTTGCAATTAGTGTTATTCGCAGTCTTGTGTCTAATTAATTTTTGTTCCTGCTTTGTGTGCTAGGGCTTCCAAAAGCAGAGTACTGGCTGCTAACATGGTGAGACTAGTGCATTGATTGCTTAACACTCTGCAATTCCCTGACCATTCACAACCCCCCCCCCTCCTTCCGTTTTCCTGGTATTTACTATTTGTTAAGAACATAACAATTTGTTATGGGTAGAAGACAGCCTGGATTTTCCTAATGAAACTTTTCAGCAGGTTCCCACTTTGGTTTCTGTTGATTAAAGCTATCTTTATTTACGGTACCCACCCACCCCACACAAAAGAGAGACAGAGAGAGGTGGGGGTCATCATTGAGCAAATGTCTTATTTTGGGCAGAGTGAAACTTTACGGATTATAATTATTTTTTTCATTCTAAAGGCTTTCTAGATACAAGTGAAACTGAATAAGGCTGGTGAGAACATTTTTGACAACCCAGTTCTACTTCCTCAAATCAAAATACTAACTGTATGAAAGCACTCTTTTAAAAAACAACACTGTGTAGTCTTCAAACATTCTTCAAACAGCACTGGGGAATCCATGCTTGGCACCTATAGAAACAGGGCCGGCTCATCGTAGACCCCCGGTGGCGCAGGGCACCATGGCACCGGCCCGCCAGGAGGGCACCGCGAGCTGCGCCCGCCCGCTGGCCGGCCGGCCGGTCCGCTGCGCAGCTGCGCGCGGCGCCCACCTGCCCACCGCACTGGGAAACGGGGCGGGAGGGCGCCGGAGAGATCGTGCTGTGTCTGCCCGCCCACCGCGCAGCAGCGCCGCACCCACCCGCCCGCCGCGTTGGGAAACGGGGCGGAAGGGCGCCGGAGAGATCCGGCGCACCATGGCGACAGGGGCGCTTAAGACGGCGCTGTATAGAAAGAACCTGAGTAAAGTTAAAGTGGCTAATCCTTCCCTCTGTCCCTGATGATCCTACGGTACTACCTGGAGTTAACAGTAGATCAGGGATATCCCCTCCCCCTCTCCCCTCCCTGGATTTTATCCTGTTCCGTGGAACAAAGAACAGAGTTTTTGCAGCAATATTTAGGTGAACAAGTAATCCCCTTGCCCCTGAAAGTTAGGCTCCCCCTAACTGTGTGAGTAGATTGCAGTCTCCTGAAAGTTGCCCACCCCTGCACGTTATCATCCCTTGCCCCAACTGGTTCCAGATGGCAGTCTATTTACTTTGCCTCTGAATACCAAGGAATACCTTATCTGAAGAGTCTTACTTTTGTGCTCTGTTTCTGGAACCCATAACATGAACCCATAACACAAAATGATGGGAGCAAGACTGAATATTGGGAGCCACGTATTAGATAGACTTTAAATCTAGGTCAGATCAATGGCACATAACTACAACATTTCTCTTTGGCACTGCTTGGGTCAGAAGAGTAAAACGCCATTGGAACTGAGGTCAATTCCCCACCACCACCCAGGATATACTAATATTTTTCTTATCAACTGGGATTCTAAGAATTCTAACAGTAGTATGCAGGCAGTACAAATGAGTAGTGTGTGTTTGTTGTCCATTATGCAAGTTCTCCATTCTCAGCTTTTAGTGGAATGTATAGAAAAAGTAAAGATCATCATCTTTAGATTTTCACCCGGCAACCAGAAAGCTTTTAGCACAGTGTATGAAAAGTGTGCCACATTTGGCAAAGGCGTGACAGATGTAAGAATGCCACATAAAAATAGAGCAATGACAATGAGGATAGGTTGATGATTATGGACCCATTTGTATGCCTTTTTCTCCCCAATGAGGTGCCATTTTGCTCTGATTTAGTGAATTGTTCGTCAAACACAACTATTATTTGTCTGGTGTGCTTCATTAGGTTTCCATTATACTGCCCCCTAAAAAAAAACACACAACTATTTGGAAGGGAGAGAAACTAAGCACTGTACTATCACATAGATCAAGATTATTTTTAAATTATACCCTTTTTGAAAGGATTAAGATTTGATTTTAAGATCCTATTATATTGGAGATCCACACCTCTAGAATTCTGCATACACAATCACAGTAATTGTGTGCTGAAATGACCAGTTAGAAACCTGAACTGGTCATTGGAGAAAGAAATTACTGCAGCTGCATGCGCAATCAATGTAATTACACAAAGTATTCAGAATGCCTGTTTGCTGAAAAATTGAGAGAATTTGGGCCATTTTGCATAATCCACAGCAAAGGACGTGTCCTCTAGGCCCGGAAACTACTTAGTCACAGGTGGCCTTCTGTTCTTTTACCAGTTTACTCAGAAGAAAAATTAGCCAGCCCATGTTTCAACTCTGTAGCATTGTTGCTCCAACCTTGCACCACCACTCGCAAAATTTCAGCATTGCAGAGGTCATATGTAATAGGGTAAAGGATGAGTAGCCCCCATGACATCATGACAGGAGAGGTTAGTTTCTGAAGTTATGTTGCATATCAGGCTGAGAATGGATGGAAACGGATTCAACTGGCTGTTGGGTACAGCTGGAACAAAACCACGTTTCCAGCCTCCAGACCAGACGGAGAGCATAATATGGTTTTAACACATTTGTCTTGTGAATTGACGGCTCTTTTCCAAGCTTTCCTTTAACAACTGAACGTCACTGTTGATACTATCATTGCTGTTAATAGTTAAGGAGTGCAAAACCCACTTCAAGCCTTTCAGGCCCAGCCCTACCATTAGACAGAGCTACCCAGGGCAGCTGATTCTGGGTGCTATGAAAGGGGAAAAGCAAATGATAAATGATTCATTTTGCTATTATTGTATTTATACTGCCAGGAAGTGTAAGGAGATTTTTTTTCTGCCTCTGGTGCCAAAATAACTTGGTTGGCCTTGAGTACTAAATAAGTAAAGCAACAAAGGTATATTAATAAAAAATAAAAAATATCTAAAACAGGAAATGTTACAATTTGCTATTGTTCGTACATAAACAAACAAACAAACAAATAGTAAAATGCTTAAAATACAAGAGAGTCAGAGCACACTGTTGGCAAAATAATGTTATTATTGCAAGGCAGAGAAAAATAAATCTAATCACCAATCAACATTGCAAATAACAATTCCAACTGCCAGGAACATTTCAACCCTTCAGTATTCTTCAGCAGCATGTAACCGTAAATTAGTGGATTAGCTGCTCCAGAGAAAAAAATAATCCATGATTGTCTAAATCAGGAATCATGTTTTGAATTTTAAAATATTACATTTCCTTTACTCTATAGCCTAGTTCACATGTCAAATTAAACCACAGTCAAAATAAACTACAGTGGTGCCTCGCAAGACGAAAGTAATTCATTCCACGAGTCACTTCGTCTTGCGGTAATTTCATCTTGCGAAGCGCGGTTTGCTGCGGCAAAAACAAACAAACAAAAAACCGCCGAAAAAATTTGACTTGTGAAGCGCAGCCATAGAAAATGTCATCTTGCGAAGCGCCGAAAACATTGGAAAACACTTTCGTCTTGCAAGTTTTTCGTTGCACGAGGCATTCGTCTTGTAGTACACACTGCTGAAATCACAAAAACATCACTTCTCCCCTGCTGTCCCCATAATGCCAGGAATCCAGCCATGGTCTGGCCTATCATATCATCCAAATCTGGGCTTCTCTCGAAGCAAACCATGAGCAGAAGCCAGTGTATGTTCTTGACTTAGCTATTGTAGTTTGTTTGGAGAGAAATAAACCATTTGCTCAGATTCAGATGACATGATGTGCTAGATTATGTCTGGTTTCCACACGGTATGTGAGGAATAGAGGAAGAATGAACTTCTTGCCATTTCAACAGTGCACATTTGGAACATTCCTCATTCATAGTAAAATAATAGTACAGTGGTACCTCGGGTTAAGAACTTAATTCATTCTGGAGGTCCGCTCTTAACCTGAAACTGTTCTTAACCTGAGGTACCATTTTAGCTAATGGGGCCTCCCACTGCCGCCGTGCCGCCAGAGCACAATTTCTGTTCTCATCCGGAAGCAAAGTTCTTAACCTGAGGTACTATTTCTGAGTTAGCGAAGTCTGTAACCTGAAGCATCTGTAACCCAAAGTACCACTGTATATTTTAACTATGGTTTAATGCAGTTGCAGCCAATGTGGTGCCCTCCATATAGTGTTGGACTCCCAAGTCTGTAGTCAATATAAAGAATAAAGGGATTGTGTATATAATTTAATTAGAAGAACACAATTATGAATCATTCCACTTATGAGTTATTTTGTTCACTGTTCCAAAGTTTCTGTATGTTTTTTCCCCTTTTATTTTTAAACGTTTGATTACATACAAGCAAAACTAAATATGGATAGTTTTGGGTTTTTTTTTTATAAGCTACTGTTTCTAATTTCCATATTGCTTCTTGAGCACTACAAACATAAACTCAGGCTGCAAGATGCCTTGATCTAGCCCTGCTTTGGGTAAAGAGGAAAATCTGGTTGCTGGTGGTGTCAACCTAACACTTCATCATGACTAAAGGACACATAGAAGCAAGGGAGGAATGTGCTTGGGAAGAGAAAAGGGAAGGCTATACAAGAGCCCCTGGCATTCACTCTTTCCCTTGACCATCACTAGGATACTGGGAACAGTGGCTCAGTTCACATGTCATAAGTAAATGGTTTTCTATGAACATGGAGATCACATCCACTCTGCTTCTCCACTAGCACAAACAGGAGCAACAAAGCATTCTCTCTATTTTAGCATTTGTCTGAACCAGAGATTGTGGTTTGTTTTAAGCCAGGGATCATGGTTTGTTCCAGGAACAGATCTTGGCTTCAGATCATGGTTTGTTAGGAGAAGAATGAATCATGACCCATAGTTTGGAAACCGCCTGAAGACAGGATTGTGGTTTGTTGCTCCCACCCACCTCCACTAAGAGAGGAGTGAAGCAGGAACCACTTGTGTGTTCATTGTAAAACATTAATTCTGGTGTTGAATGTTCATAGTGGATCCACTGAACTTAATGGACTTTAGGTAGTAATGACTAACTAAATCCACTGATTCTAACGAGTTTATTTTCAGTGTGACTTAATCAGATGCAAAAAAAATGCCATCAAACTTCATGCTGCAATGTAGATTAATCTACGTGACACATTAAGGGGATCTTTTGTGCACAAAATTGGCTGCAGGAGAAGGAGGCAGGAACGATATGTGGAAGATTCTTCAAGAGTCCAGACTATGGGGAGTCTGAAAAATAATAATAATTAATAACTGGGAATATAATTTGGTCTTTTTTGTTTTAGTTTGTTGTTTTTAATTGGAATATGATTATGATTATATGTTGATTGGCTGTTTTAATTGGAAATTAATAAAAATGATTTAAAAAACAAAAAACAAAATTGGCTGCAGGAATTCAGTCTTGGGTTAAAGGAACTACTACATATAAACGGCAAAACTGGCAAAACTGCAAAAGCCCAGTAACATTAGAACGTCAGCAATAACCCCAAATCTGTATGCTAGACGTTCAAGCCCCGACCTTTAACAAAAGATAAATAGATATCAATTTTCATTTAGAAAAAGCCAACAAACATTCTGCTCTGACAGAAGCATATTACTGACCTTCTCTTCTGACTTTATTAAACAGCTAATTCCTATGAAAGATCAGGTTATTTGAAAATGCCAAAATGGCAATAAATATTAAGAAATCATAATGGAAGCAAGCACAATTACCGTAGGACTATCCCACTTTGTCATGTGAGAAGACATAGTTCACACAGCCTGCAAAAAGAACAGCTTTAATAAGACTTCTCTCTTCCCAAGTCTCTTCCTTATATATCAGAGAGGAAGAATTTGCACACTCTAAATCATTGTTCCAAATAGACTGGCTAAATAAGAAGAGAACTTCATGATGATGACATATGTATGTGTATGTGCATTAATGTGCCCGCAAGGAAATTTTAATCTAATGACGGTAATTGGTGAAATAACTGCTGCCTGTTAGCTGAAAAGAAAGCACGTTTGTTAGGTTTCTGTAAAGCCTGTCATATTATAATATCCTTCATTAAAAATAATCAAAGACAATCAACATCTCCATTCTGCTCATATTTATAATAAACTACTTGGGGGTATACTTAAGCGCTCTGCTTCATTTGTTGCGCCACATGCATGCACTCAGCATAATCAAATGAGAACAGGCACAAGACATGTATCTTTCCATGGTGAACATTAACAATAAAAAGCATCTGATGTGAAGGGGGATCCTGTCTGCTCACGTTGTACCAAATGTCACTGCAGAAGACACTTTCCAGATATTATGTGGTATCATACAGAACATTAAAACTGGGATCTGAAGAGTCCCATCAGCATTAGCATCAGCTAAAATATTTGGAGGGACCTCCAGGACAAGATGGTTTAGTGGGCCCACTTAACCTGTAATAGTCGAACCACACAAACTTAAAATTGTCTGATGCTCGCAGACCATCTGGCCTTCTTGGGTGCTCTGCATAAAGCAAGAGGGTAATGATGTTGGCATGGTGGACACTTAGTTAGAACAACCAACCTCAGCTTTTTTTTATTGGAAGAAGCAGAAATGGACTTGAAACAATTATTACCAAGGTTGTAACATCATGCTTATATTGCTGTCAAGAAGTTAATGGTTAGACTGTTGTAAGATGGAGGAAGATGGTTGTGGGATTGGCCTTCAAAACAGTTCGGGAACACCAATCGACATAAAACATAGTGAGCAGACCTCATAGATAGCTCACCATCTAACACCCATCTTGCAATATCTGTTTCCAGTGAAGTTTCCTGGTTCAATTCATCATGCTTGTTTTGACCTTCAAAACCCAAATGGGCTTAGGGCCTGGGTACTTCATCTCAATGGACATTTTGTTTGGTGGTTGCATTATAAGCAACTGCTAAATCAAGTTAGAAACTGAAAAAAATGCAAACATACTAAATTGAATTCAACTGATGTAAATCTAATCTCTGCAATCAAGACGCAAACGCCATATTTTGGCAGAGCATTAGGCACACTTAAAATGCATTCACTATAATGAGATTACATGTCATGTGCATAATTCCAGATTGGATTGTAGCCAGTATTCACTACTCTAATTAGACATTCACAATCTTAACTCCAATAATTGAAAAGACTTGATATTTTTGAAGCAAATTTTCCGACTGAAATAAAGTAATGGGAAAATCAAATATAAAATTTATACCCCAAATATATAGTTAAAAAAATACTTGCTATGTGTCAGACACAATTTTAAACCATGCTTTAACAAAATAAACCTCAAAGATTATAACAATAAAAATATGGCAACCAGAACCATTTTTAAAAGCAGCATAAGAATAAAAATACAACATAATCAGGAATTGGGACACTAATTCAAAAAGGTCATTTCCATGATTGCCACTCCTCTGACCTCAAAAGATAGGGTGCTCCAATAACGATCATACTGCATAGGCAAAATACATGGGAAAAAGATATCCAGGTAACTAGCTCTTGAACCACAAAGTCATTTCAAGAAAAGCATGAGGTGATCAAATAGTGTTTGTAAATTGACCATGGAGAGCAATTCTGGTTAAAATCTGGAATATGCTTCTTAGGGCGGGCCCCAGTTACAGCAGACTAGCAGCTGCAAAATAAACCGTAGTTTTCCTTAAAGACAGTTTCACATAACCACAATGTGGTAATTACGTTCCACTTTGTGCCAAAGCAAAGTGCTAAAAAACACTATTTTTATTTTTATTACTGCTAAAAAACACTATTTTTGTCCACTACTTAGTGCTGCAAAGTACTGCAATTATATAAACCGTATGATCACTATTTCCATTGCTGACTAAGAAAAATCAGATTCCTGTGTAATGTCCCAGTGGTGTATTTGTAGGCTTCTTCTTTATCTGTTCCATTAAATGTGAAAAATTGGTAAATCATAATACTGACTGGGTTTATATTTATAAGCACAGCAATTCCTCACTCAGCTAGTCACAGGGTTTCTCCCGCCCCCCTCCAAGCATGTCATCTTAAGCTGATGGCCTTAAGTATTTTTGAAGGCGCATCAACAACAGAAGCAAACTGTCAACTCAACCTTATGTCATCCAAGTTTGTAGAGCTTAAAACCCAGTAACCAGAAACAAGCAATCTGGTAGTTCACATGAAGTTCACAGAAAATAGAACATAATCATAGAAGGAAAATAACATCACTGATCATTATTAAGCCACAGTAAGAGTCCCCTTTGATGTGTTCCATGTGAAAAAAAATCTCATAATAAAAATACAAAATGACTGGCACTAAATTTAACTATTACATGCAAATGTAAATAAATAAAAAATGCTTGCCAACAGCAACACAGAAGTGGCATTGAGAAGCTAGCTGATATTTCTTCATTGCAATGAAAAAAGACCTTACAGCTACATACTTAATAACTTATTTTCAGATAAGATATTATGACAAATACACATTACACCTTGTATTCATATATTCACACCTTGCAATTCAGATATGCTCACACATTAAAGGTCTGATTTAAAACACTACACATTTACATCCTTGTGTCACAATCCACCTATCTGGGACTTAATAAGAACTCAGTTGAGAAATATTTGACCTAGACTCTTGGAAAAGATTGGTGCATACCACTGGAAACACATTAGCTAGGTTTTGTATGAGCACAGTGAAATTTCTGACCTTTTCTCTTTGACTCCTATCTCTTTGAAATTTCCTTTGGGTTCGAATGAATTTAACCAGGTGGCATGAGGGTAAAGCATGTTGAAGAAAATGCCAATATTCTAAAAGCGCCCCAGGGCCTCACATTACTAGCTGAATAGTACTTTGCATTTTGACCAATATTCTCAGCTTTGCTAGAGGTGTAAAGTACTTTTTATAGTCAATAAGCTTGATAATGGAGTCAAAACCATTTAAGTTGTTTCAAGGTCCTACTTTCCTTATGTCCTCATAAAGAATTTACCCAAACCCAGTTTATGTTCTACACTGCCATGAAGCAGCATAGACAAGGGGCATTGAGTTTTTCAAGATATGTATTAAAAATATGATCTTCTTTAATACATATATTGTATTAATACAAGATACGGTAAAGAGATGATAAAGAAGGGCTGGGGAAGCAGTGGACCTGGCAGTTGTCATAACCTTCATCATCCATGACCATTTGCCCAAGATGTCTAGAGCTGATGGGAGCTGCAAGCCAACAGCATCCAGAGGACCACAGGTGCTGGAACAAATAAATGTGCATTCATTTCATATGCACCTTTATATGCCCAGCAGGCAGGAAACAAATTTGCTTACCTTTCCTCAGCTGTATATTGAGCCGCTTCCCTATCTTTTTGGTATTATAGCCAGTGCTTGAAGTGGAGGCGAGGACATTTTGTGGTGATGATGCCAGGCCCAGGGGTGGTTTTCCTGATGAATTCACACTATGAGGTAGTTGTGTGTAAGAGTCCGTCTGATCTGCTTGATGGCTCACTCGGGGTATTCTTTGTAATGTGTGAAGTCCAGTGTGATTAACACTCTTATTGTTCATATATTGGGAATCGGGGCTAAACCGACTGGAGTAGTGAGCGTTCTTCTCACTTTGTGATAACTGTTCATATTGCTCTTTCTTTGCTGCCGGAACCACATGGAACCAAATAATGGGTGTTCGCATGGCTTGACGGAACATATGCTGTGCTCTAGGTTTGAGAATGAATGAGAAATTAGCAAATTAAGACTGGCAGACTAGAAGACATTACAAACATAATTACTGATGTTAATTAGGCATCATGAAATGACAAGACATATTGTTGAAACTAAACTGTAAACTAAAAAGGCTGATTTTCTTGGAGTTATCTGCTACAAATGCCTTTTCTTCTAAAAGTATATTTCTTTTAGGGCAGCACAAGTGTTGTTTTTTTAAAAAAAAACTTATTTGATTAATAAATGTGGTTTCTTAAAATTAGCACAAGGTTTCATGTCCTTTTCTTAAATATTATAAATGATGACTTTGAGATTTGTAAGCAGCCCCCCTTTAAAATCTCCTTAATTCAAAATGTAGGTGATCTAAGAATATGATATGTTAACTTCCATAAAAGTTCATGGTAACCTACTTCAAAATAATATTAAACTGTCTAGTTAGCACTTTCTGTTAAATTATAACATGCGTCCCACAGATGGAAAGATTTTCATGCTAAACTTTTTGTATTTGAGCTAGTTGCATTCAATGGCACAGTTAAGAAGTCACACTAAATTATGATGCAGTGTTATATATCAGCCATATATCAGCATTATATCAGCCATAACATGACTTGGTCTCATGTAGTCCTCCCTCCTTTCTCATGAGCAAAGGGAAGAGAATGAAAGCTTCAGCTTTCAATTGTTGAATTAGGCATAGATTCTAGGAATGTCAAAATCAATAAAATATTATTTTTACTGTTAGATAGATAGATCATTTATTACGGTCGGAGACCAGCTTATAAAACACACCTGGGGGTACAATCCCAGAAGGAAAACAAACATTTTAAACATTGTACAACAGTAAATTTTTAATTTATAAATGTGATGAGCATATAGCCACTTAAAAACTTTGAGGTAAGCTACTGCAGAGATATGACCCAGAATCACCCGGGGAACCGAGTTCCGGGGTTATTTTTACTGTTGTTCATTTAAAAAAAGGATCAAACCATAGTTTGTTCTAATTTAGAAGAAATGTGCTACGTGGGGGGAAATAACCACATGAGCCCTTAATAGCCCATTAAGAGTTTACAGTATCAGATCCAATGTCTTCCTTATCTACAATGTTGCTCATAATAATAATAATAATAATAATAATAATTTTATTTGTACCCCGCCCATCTGGCTGAGTCTCCCCAGCCACTCTGGGCAGCTCCCAATTGAATATTAAAACAATACAGCATTAGCACAATTACAAAAATCACAAACAATACATAAACCACATCAAAAAATACACAACCAAATGGAAAACAATTTCCACATAAATCAAAAACTAAAACTAAGAATACAGCCTTAATACAGTTTAAAATGACATAGGTAAAAAGTAACAGGAAGTTAAACAAAAAACAAAACAAACACAACCCACCAATACATTGTGGAGCTGTTTTTGAGAAGCATTCTACTACCTTGCACAAAAGTTCGTGGAAGAGTATTACTACAATTTGTCCTTACACACTCACAGTTCTTTTTCCCCAAGTGATATACCACATTTGAATGTCATGCTAAACAAAGGTTTTAACACAATGTGAAAGAGCTGGAGCAAACCTGAAGACAACCCTTCCCTTTCCATGCAGCCACAGAGGAGTTAAGAAGCTTTGGTTTGCTTTGTTATATCGCCCAGACCCAGGACTGTGGTCAACATTAAATACCTGCTAGTTTAAAAGAAGTCAAATAATTCAAACCATGAGTTTCTGAAACTAGCTTGTGATTAACAAAGTTGGAGAACTGAAAGTTTCCAAACCCCTGCTCCCATTCACACAGGAGGAGGATGTGTATGCCCCCAAGGTTTGCTGCAGATCTTTCATTTGAGTGTGATGTTTGAATGCAGGGCCGTCTTAAGCACCCCTGGCGCCGTGGAGCGACGGACCCCCCCCCCCGCCCCGTTTCCCAGCGCGGCAGGCGGGCAGGCACAGCGCGGTTGCTGTGGGCGCAGCTGCACGGCGGACCACCGGACCGGCTGGCCCGCTAGCGGGCGGGCGCAGCTCGCGGCGCCCTCCTGGCGGGCCGGTGCCATGGTGCCCTGCGCCACCCAGCCTGGCCACAGGGCCAGCCCTGTTTGAATGTTCTTATTTGATGCATACCTGTAGTTGACCTCAATACAGCAGTGTTTGGGTAAACCCTTAAACACACAGCAGTTTTATAAGCACTTAAGCACTGCAGGATATTAAAGGATTGAAATTATCACTAATAGTGTCAGAATTATTTTGATTTAGATTGATTATCCATTATTGCAAAACAAAAAAGTAAGATCCCAGCATTTTTTCTCTGACAAAAATCTATGCACCACAAATATTATCAAAAGTTCAAGTGATATAAGCTGCACAATTCCCTCCTGCCCCATAATTTATTTTTTAAATTAAATTTCCATGAGAACTAGAACTCATGAGAACCAGAACCTATGGGGGGGGCATAATAAAATGACCTTGCTACACAGAAAGTTACAATCTTACTGACTTCTTTGGGGAAGCTTCAGAATTTCTACACACAAGTGCATTTCACATGCAAAATTACATTACTGTTTTAGAAACAGTGAACACAATGCTTTCGATGGTGTGTTAATGTTAAGCGCTTCTCCACCTATAAACAAACGATATCATTCAAGTTAACAGGAGGTAGAGGGAAGAAGAACAGCCCTGTAACAATTTTAAAATGAGGAAAGAAAGTTATGCAATGGCAGTCATTATCCTGTAGCAATTGTAAACTGAGTAATTAAAGAAACACTGTAATGATCTACAAACACACTCCTCTTTAAAGAAAGAACTTACTTAGGCAATTTGTTCTTGAGCATTTTATTCCTCCCCAAATTACTACCATGTGTGATGGTTAAAGGTTAAGAAAAGCAATAAACTGTAAAGATGCACTTACTGCTCAAATCTTCTATTGCGAAGGTCCCCATCATTAATTCTAACAATACAGTCATTTTCATGAAAGAGGTTTTCTTGTTCTGCTTTCCCACCTTTCTCCAGTCGCTTTACTAACAATCCCAAAGTTCTGGAACATAAATTATGACAAATTATTAGTACACTTGCAAAGTTTCCAGTGATTTGGGTCAGAAGAATAAACCCCATCCTAATTCTAAAGTGCCCCCTCTGCCCTCAGAAACAAGTCACTCCAGGTAAATGTTCTTCAACATTTACAAACCGAGGACCCATCTTTAAACCAAACATGCATTTTGGGATTCATTTCTTAATCTTTTACCACATATTTTGGTGGTAGTGTTGCTGTTGCCACCCATCTTGGATCTGTCTGTGACCTAGGACTCAGCTATACAGCTGCAAATACAGTGGTACCTTGGTTTTAGAACAGCTTAGTTTATGAGCAACTTGGATTAAGAACGCTGCAAACCCGGAAGAAGGTGTTTTGGTTTGTGAACTTTGCCTTGGAATAAGATGATGTTTCACTTCCTCTTGAGTGTGTTGTAAATTGAGTCTCTCACTGCTATGGGAAAGCACGCCTTGGTTTAAGAACACTTTGGTTTAATAATGGACTTCCGGAACAGATTAAGTTCGTAAACCAAGGTACCACTGTAAAACGTTTTAAGTGTGTTTTAAGTGCAATATACAATGTGACATTGGATGGCGATTGTGAGCCTTATGGAAAATTAAATGTCTTTTTTAAAAACACTTTTTTTTTTTAAAAAAAAAAAAGCATTTTCAGAACTTTTAAATATGTGTGTAGATTCCACCCCACTTGAAGACCAGTGTTCTAAGCGGAATTAAAATACACGAACTAAATAGTAGCCACCTCACATTATGAACACAGGAAGTCCACTCGCTTGTTTCACTGATGCAAGACCCACCAAAAACAATGAGAACCACACAACTGCCTCTGTATAATGCACTCAGAAGCAGCAGCTGGTGTGGTGTAGCTGCCCTTCCAACATGGTCATCACTGCAGCTTTTCTGGATATTGCTCGGACAGGGCAGCACCAATGTCAGGTCTGCCCATGCACACTTCAAAAGAGATTGGCTCCACCAGTGCAGATCTGGCTTCATCACCATTACTCTGCTCTGCTGCCCATCACACCAGCTGCTACTAGATACACTTTATAATTTATTATTTATTATTATTATTATTATTATTATTATTATTATTATTTAGGTAGCACTTATCAACCAAGTGATGACATACACTGCCTCTTATACTTTCCGCCTCTTATCTCATTTATTTCAGTCATAAGTACAGCAACTGTCCTGACAAGGCAGAGGTGCTACTTGTGGTTCAAGGTGGTATTCAAGTTTTCCCCAAACTTGGGTCTCCATGTGCTGTTGGACTACAATTCCCATCATCCCTGACCACTGGTCCTGCCAGGTAGGGATGATGGAATTGTAGTCCAAAAATTGTTGAAGACCCAAGTGTGGGAAAACCTGTATTAGAGGAAGGTGTGCACTTTTGCAAAAGCAAGAGTAGGGAACTCTTGGCCCTCCAGATGTTCTTGAACTGCAACTTTCATCAGCCCTATATTGCTTGGCACCCAGATATCTGAAGAACCTGTGTCTTTAAAACTTTTGACAAGAGTATTTTTTGCAGATTTTTTGTTTTTAAGGTATAGACCACATTTGTGTATATTTGGTTAAATTGTAAGTGGATTGTGTCATTTCATACCATAGTTATTTCAATTACAACTCAATTTTATCCAAAGGGACAATATCAGCACATGAGTATAGAGGCCAGAGAAGGCCAAGCCACACTTTGGCAACCCAAGTAATGTTCTTATTACATTGCTGGCAATAACACAGTCAGTTTTTATTAGGATATGTCACAATCATTTTCATACAGCTGGGTGGCAGTTGTGGGTCATTCCTATCTTCAAAGGAAATATGTCTATAAATTCAAAACAATCTAGACATCAATAAAACATTAGCTGCTTATTTCCAGTTTTACCAGTGACTATAATTTAGATGTAGAAAGGGAGTGTTAGCATATGTTATTGAGTTTATTTCAGTTACAGAATTAGGCTAACAAAGCTTGTGAAAATGTGGTGACAATAGCTTTACTATTTCAACACTTGGGCAGCTCTTACTTTTAACAGGGGCATACGTTTATAGAGAAGTATGGAAGGTCATTAACAGAGCCTTGCTGCCTTCAACTATGTATACACTGGAAACACAGAATACATACACATATCCGTGTGTGTGACATATTTATTCATAATGGCAAGATGCATTAAAGCAAGGATAGGAAACAGGGTCCCTTCAGAAGTTGTTGGACTACAAAAGACACAGGTTCCCCATCCATGCATCAAAGGTACTAAACACATTACCAGTTTCACGAGCAAAATTTTCTTCTGAACATTGCATAATTATAGTTTTTGCATTTTTGACCTTGTTTCCCCAGTTACCTACATGTGCCCTATAGACAGAAGTAGAGAAAGCTAACATCAGTATTGGCTCAAGGGTTGTTTCTGAGAATGATGGCTCTGCAGTTATCAAGGAATGCAAAGCAAATTTGGGTTCTTGGAGGCTTAAACTATGGCCAGAGGTACCGATGTAGGGTAGGACTAAGAAGAGGGCGCTTTAGCTCTGTGAAACCTGGCACAAATGAATACAGTGGTACCTCGGTTTACAAACACAATTGGTTCCGGAAGTCTGTACTTAACCTGAAGTGTATTTAACCTGAAGTGAACTTTCCCATTGAAAGTAATGGAAAGTGGATTAATCCGTTCCAGACGGTCCGTGGAGTACTTAAACTGAAGCGTACTTAACCTGAAGCGAACTTTCCCATTGAAAGTAATGGAAAGTGGATTAATCTGTTCCAGTCGGATCTGCGGAGTACTCAGCCTTAAGCGTACTTAACCCGAGGTATGAGTGTAATTGGATCTGGAAGTCCATACTTAACCTGAAGCGTACTTAACCTGAAGCAAACTTTCCTATTGAAAGTAATGGAAAGTGGATTAATCCATTCCAGACAGGTCCGCGGAGTACTTAAACTGAAAATATTCAAACCGAGGTGTACTTAAACCGAGGTATGACTGTAACTGTACTTAGGTTTGACAAGGTTAGTCAAGTTAGTTTTCAAACCCCAATATAACTGTCACAGTTATATTTCATATATTTCATCTGCTCCTACTAATAAATAGACTTGCACCAAGCTATCTTTGTGACTGATTTTTTTAATTGTACTTCTTAGAGATTATGCCTTTTACTAAGGACTTCTCCAGAAGTGAGGTTTTGGGAAGTGAGGTTTTGGGGAACCTCACTTCCCAAAATACAGAAATGCAGAGCAGTTTTTACTAGACGTGGGTTGAAGACTTTTATCTGGCAAACTTTTACACAGAATTTATATACTTCCTGGTCTCTCCCTCTCCCTCTCATGTGTGTGTGTGTGTGTGCATGTTGTCTTTACAAAGCTGAACACAGCTTCAAATCTGCTTAGGCTTTCCTACTTGCTTTATTGGAGTTAGAGCCCCCCCATTAAATGCCCATTCACTTCCCATATAGAACTCAATCACTCTCACGGCTGTGTATTTATGGAATATACAAAACATCTAATTGCCATGTGTGGGGCCTACTTGTGGTTGGCCTTCAGCCGTGTGATAATTACATCTCTTCAGCTGTGCGTGTTTTTGCCCAGGCAACTATAGAAAGGAGGTACAAAACAATATTTGTGAATAACAGATGCAGCATTTAAACTGAGCTATCTTACATTAATTTAACTTGTGGGTTTTGTTTAATGAAAGTAATTGCAGTTTTGATGAACAGATTTTTTTATTACACATTGTTATCACATGACAGGATTAATAAGATTTCAACTTGTTTAAGGGCTTATGTAGTTAGTAGAGATGATAAACGTTGTGTAGGTAGTAAGGTGTGTTTTGCATTATTATTAATTAGAAAATTCAAAATATAACTTTCTTTAAAACAGGAAGCAACAGCTATCATTATACAGAAATAAAATTAACATACTCATTATTAAATGCAGAGGTGTCTGGGAGAAGAGATGAAATATTAACATCCTATCATAAATGTAATTTTTCAAACCACGGGTCTATTATAGAAATTAAGATGGAAATGACCTGTTGCCCCAGGATGTGAACATACTTGTGAAACCACTAAATTTCTGAAACTCCTTAACTGATAAAAAAAAGCAAAGCATTTGTTTTATTCATTAAAGCAGAATATCATTTGCCTAATTAAGTAAATTCTCAGTACCTCCACCTAATTTAAGAAACAAGCCAAGCCTCTGTCAAGGATATACCAAATGTGGTAGGAAGAGGAAATTGCCAATCATCACCACCCTTTCTTTTTCAATAGCAGATGAGTCCCACTGGATCAAAAACCATTGCACTGTATTTAATCCACCATGATTAAGAACACTTGTCTCTAATATATGCAAGCTTTTGTGTCTTTCCTGATTTAAGCCAGTGGCTTTCAAATTGTGACCTGGAAAATCTTGGGAATACTCAATGAGAAGATGAGCAATAGCAGGCAGCTTGTTCATTACTGGTCTTCCCCTTGCAAAATGCAAAGTCATGTGTTTTGGAATTTGTGGGACAAATCGTGGAGGTTTGGTTGATCTACTACTCAAAAGAGATACATGGAACTTCCAGATTCAGAAGGTGAATACTGTTGATTACCACTTATCTGGAGGTTACAACAAGAGGCAGCAATCACACTCATATCCTGCTTGTAGACATCCCAGAAGCATCTGCTTGGCCACTGTGGAAAACAGGATGCTGAGCCTGCTCAGAGCCCAAAAGGGCTGATGCTATTCCTCTGCCACTCCTTCAGACATTTTAGGGGCCTCTACTGAATATAGGCTTTTAAGCCTTTTAGCTCTTTGCAACTGATTGGCATGCCAGATAATTTTAACACAGTTATTCTCCTGCCCTACAGTGTCATCTTTCACATCGAGGATTAAGTTTCAAATGTCATCTATTACATACTGAGAATCCCAAAGAAAGTCAATAAACTGTATTTCATAAATCCAAACCATATTGTGGAAATTTCAATAATATCTCCTAAGTTAACACATTCATTTTGTGCTAAATGTAGATGGTGGGTGGCCTATTCCTCATAAGAAACTATTTTCAGCAGTTTAATATATTGTTCAAAGTATGAAACAAATCTGGTTAATTATTTTTACAGAGAACACATGAACATCCCTATCTCTCCAAAAAATTCACTTCTAGGTTCACCAAACTAAGGAAGATGTTAAAATCCCTGCTCCCATTCTTCTGTCACGAGTATTTAAAAAAATGAATAAAAAGCTATCCAGCAGAGGTTATGTCAGCTGCAATTATCATATACAATTATAGCACACGTTTGAGAACTATTTTTGCATTGGTTGGTTCCTCTATTATTTATAATCCAGAATTACAAATGCTATCTCTCTCCCTTTTAGAACTGTGTTGCATAGCATCTTGAGTTGTGTTTTATTTTCTAATCATTAACTATAATTTCAAAACCCTATGGGGTGAAAGGAGTGAAAACAAAGAGGCTGACACAATCAGTCGGAGTTCTTATTTAGGAGGTTGCTATTTTGAAAGATGCATGGTAGTTAAATGCAGTTATTTAAACTGCAATTATCAAAGAAGATTAAATAAATGAGATGCATCTATTGTATTTTTTTTATGTATTCACTTAAAAGATTTTAGAACCACCCTTCATCAATTAGATACTAGGGCACTATACAAGATAAAGCCAAAAATGGTCATATACCCAAATTACGAATCAAAACAACTTTATGGGGTAGTAAATACAATAACTAAACAACTAAAATGTCTCAGCAAAGATAAAAGTTCTTACTTGGAATTGAAAACATAACAAGGTCAGAATACTTCTTGGAGAGGGTGTTGCATGGTTGGGGCTTCAAGATGGAGACAACTCACTCCTTAAAGCTACTTAACTTCACTAGCAGATCTTCAAACATGGGCAGGCTGCTATTGTAAGGGAGCTATGCTCTGGTTAGAATGTCAACCTGTGTAGGCATTGCTAAATTCATGACCACATAATCACCCCAGCTCACTTTTAACATGGCTCAATTCACACCAACTCTTTCTAAGTAGCCTTGCACCTGTGCATATGGTCATGTTGATAAATTCAGCAATCTGAACCTGGCTCAAAGTTCTTCTGACTGTAATTACCAGTGGGTGTAATTTAGAGAGACAGCCCTTCTTCTTTTCTTCCAAAGAGAGAACCATAATTTTTTTATGGCTCTTTGGCTTTTTGTGCTTAATTGGTTACTTTTTTTTTTACTGTATTGATGCTTCAAACCACCCTGGGATTATAGTTGATGAAGGACAGTTTAGCAACTGAATTGATTAATAATGACAATAATAAGGGACTTTAGGCTGCATCTATATTTTCAGGAAGCAGTTTTAGAATTACTTTAATACATTTTATAAAATAATTTACATTGTGAGTTGCATTGACTACGGTAGGTGGGATAGTGGTGTTTTATATATAAATTCCACATTCATAAAATTAGAGTCCTGTAGAGTTAGGTAAGACCTATGCACTGTGGCCTTTAAACAGAAATGGACCTTTAAGCAGAAATGGTCCCTTAAGCCAGGCATCCCCAAATTGCGGCCCTCCAGATGTTTTGGCCTACAACTCCCATGATCCCTAGCTAACAGAACCAGTGGTTGGGGGAAAGGGGAATTGTAGTCCAAAACATCTGGAGGGCTGAGGTTTGGGGATGCCTGCCTTAAGTGGTCCTGTCTTTTCCCTGAGGATTTTGCTGCTGTATGTGTTTTACCATCACTAGCCTAGTTCACATGACTGTGGCCAGAGGTGAACTCACAGCTTCTCTACTCCTCCATGGGTCCCCCCCCTCCCCAGCTGTGTTAGGCTAAGACAAGATTTGGCTTAGTATGTCATTCAAATCAATCTCTCCTCATGAACCATGAAGCCAAGGTTGTGAGGCTCATAGGTATTGTGTTGAGGAGGTAATTTTCTACATGTTGCTTACATCAAGTCATCAGGAGGGTACAGAGGCGCTAGGCTGCCCCCAAGATTGGGGGGGCCCAGCACACATCACATCACATGCATTGTGCATGTGTGACTGTACGTGCAAAGAGAAGAGTCCAAGCACTCTGGAGGAGCAAGCTACTGGACCTGCAATAGGCAGGGCCACCTCAAGAATAAGCGGGCCTGGCTCTCTTAAAACAAATATTAAGAGGGTTGATGTTCCTTCAGCACCCTAGAGTTGGAATGCCTAGGAGGGTATATTGTGTTACATGCTGACTGGTTACAAAGTGTTAAGATATATGTTGCCATAGAATCAAGGTAGACTATTCAGCTTTTTCTGCTTTTTCTTTATCTTCACTATTGTAACAGGGGGTGTTCTCTTTGCTGTTCCTCAACAGTACATTCCAAAGGGGGGGTAGTGATTACAAAAAGTGAGCAAGCAATAGGCGATTCTCTATCCTTAGGGTCATGGCTGCTGGCCTAAAATGGTACTTGTCTGGTTCTGATCCTCTTCAATATCATGAGGCCATTGTCAAAGGCTTACTGAAATCAAGATACACTACTTCCACATCATTGCCCTGATCCACCAAGCATGTAAATATAAAAAAGAAAAGAAATGAGATTTGACTTGCTTTTGAGAATCCCATGCTGGGTCTTAGTAATCACAGCATCCTTTTCTAAGTAATTGCCAACCAACTGTTTAATTAGCTATTCTAGTATTTTTCCTGGTCAAGCTGACCAGTCAGTAGTTACCTGGCTCTTCCTCCCTCCCCCCAAACCTTTTTGAAGATGGGGACAACATTTGCTAGAGATAGCTTGCAACTGCTATTCAGATATATACTGCTTTCAACACTGGAGGGTAGAACATAAGCATCTGGGTTAGTAGACAATGAATCCTCACTTTTAAGCTATTGCTGTTGTAAAATGGGTATCTTAAATGGTTTTAGACTGTACTGTATTTGCACTTGGATTGAATACTAAATAATCCAAAGAGATGCTCCAGAATCCATGTTCAGCTAAGAATACAAGATAAAAAATTAACACAATCAACAAATATATTACAAGAAGTACGGCAATGTAAGTAATAAAAAAAACTGCAAAAACAAAGGGAAGGAGGACCCAGAACCAATGCATTAACTAAAATGTCGGGAAGCCCTAAGTGGCTCAAGTTGCATTAAGAGCTGAACACCTCTAAGCCATTTACAGTTATGAGGCTGTTACTCCTCACTGTGCTTTCATAGCTGATGCTGCATAAATAAAAGAAAAACAAGCAGCCTTGCAAAGCAAGAGATGCCAAAGCCACACTGAGATAAAAATGAAAGAGCAATTTCTAAAAGATTTATGAGCTTTAGTTTTTGAAAGTTGCTCTCGCGCACACATTGGATATAAAAAATAAAACCACATGACAGAAATAGAACCAATATGGAAGACTAAAATCTGTAACAATTTCTTTTATGTAGGGATGGGTTAGCCTATCTGGATAAAATTATTTGCACAGTGAGATCTGTTGAAGGGCTGAAACTGAATTTCAAGCCTAGCCTGCCTTGCAACTCCACTGTTAGAGAGGTCGTCTGATTATGCTCCACAGATCTATTTGAATGAGTGAAGATACCCAGCCCCCACTATTCTCAATTTATGATTTTCTGAGTTACTCCACAATTAGATGTCTTCTGTGTGCCATTCCAGAATCTTAAAGAGCCATTTGATTAGCCTCCAACCAAAATCCCCTAACGAGGCATCCATAAGCCTATGGTATGTCACTCTGTCAAAATGCAATTCCTAACATGTCAGGATAATTAATGATCCATGACAACTTTCCTAAGAATACAGAGCTTCTCCAATTTCTTTCCCCCACTCCTAGTTTATGATAATCTCCTCTGCCGTAAAATAGGCTCTACTCTCCATTCAGATCTAACACTTTTAAAAGCATCTCAGCAATATAATAAAAGGCTCGGTCAAGCAGCTGATTGCACTAGTCATGCATGTGGGGAAGCTACAAAATTGTCACCCTCTTTCTACACATCATTTCCATATTCAACATGTTTAGTCAATATGGTACCCTCAAGATGCCAATGAACTATGTCCCATCATCCCTGACAATCAGCTATGCAGTCTAACAACATCTGGAGGGCACCACATTGCCTACCTCTGTTCTATGTTATCATCTCAGGATATAGGAGATGAAATAAGCAAGTCATCCAAAAACCCCTGCTCTTCCAATCTTTCATGGTTTGGAATCCAACGTTTTTCTGCTCTCTCACTTTTGATTTGTTAGCACAGCCAGATTATTACAACATGCTTTTGTGTTGCTATTTAAGTTTTATTTAGATGAATTTCATCCTTTGAGAAATTATCTCAGCCTTCTGGTGGCTAGTAAGAGAAGCATGCCATTAGCAAGCAAGCAGATGAAATTATTATTATTATTATTATCATCATCATCATTATTTTTTCTTTATACTCCACCTTTCCTTGATGGGACTCAAGGTGACTTGCATATACAAATGAGAACTGCTAAAAACATGGGGGGGGGAAACTATTATTAAAAATACAATTTAACACTGATGAAAGTAAAAACCACACACACACACACTATTAAAAACTATACAGTCAGTTCCCAAAAGTCTGTTGGAACAAATGGCTTCACCTACTGGTGGAAGGACAAGGAGGCGAGTTTTCCTTCCTTTACTTCCATGCCTTTGGCTAATTAAACAAACTATTGCCTTTAAAACGGTGTGTGTAATTGTTTTGTTTGTTTTTGTTTGTTACTGTTATGTGCTTTTGTGTTTTTTGTATTGTAAACTGCCCTGTGAGCCTAGAAATTTTATTTAATCATCATCATCAACTGACTAATAGTGACTCAGATAGGGGTTTCTCCAAGCCCTATCCTGGTGTTGTCCAAATCAGTTTCCAATTTATGTTCCAAATTAAATTTAACTTTTCTAACTCTTGAAGCATATGATACCACTTTCTCAGCATTTCCTTTGTTTGGCTCTTGGAATATTTCATACTAGTAAAAATAGGTCTTGGTCCTTTATCAATTTATAATTTCCAAGGGATAGGGTGGGGGTGGGGGTGGGGAGAGACAATGTTATTACATCATCGGTTTAAGACTGAACTAATCCATGTAGTACCATAAAGAAAGATTTTCCAAATGATGCATCAAGGAAAACTATTCACTATAAAAATAAAAAATACCAATACATATGATGATAATCCACGGCTATGCTGAACCTTTAATTTGTACCATGTATTTAGTATCGTCTTATCTATCTCTCCAATGATAAGATCCAGTTTTGGAAACCAAAGTTAATTAACTAAAGGGCATTTTTAATTCATCTGGTGCTGGGCTTGTGACTATATACAATAAAACCCAGTAGACTCTCATTGTCAATTTAGATGCATAATAATATAAATTAATTTTTTGATAATGTTATACTCCCAAGTAATTCAGATTTAAATAATGCCTTTCCAGCATCTATTGGAAGTTTACCATTCTACATGAATGTTATGAGTAACTTTCTGCCATAAGTGTAAAATAGCTAAATTGTGCCTCACTGGTAGATTCTGAAAGGGGGAAGAATATTTTAGGTAATAGATTCATTTTTATCAAAGCTATTTTACCTGACTAAGATAAAAGGATACCTTTATCTTGTCTAGTGACCTAAATCTTTCATTGTTTCTTTTAATAATTTCTGATCAATGTCCTGAGCTCCTAGATTAAATTTTCTTTGAAGCGAAATTCCTGGATATTTAATTGGTTTATTTATAACAAGGAGAGAATATTTTGTAACAATGCTATGCACAGCTTATTTCTATAGATTAATACCAAACCACTCAAATGAGGTTACGGTTGCTATTATAGTACAAAATTAATAATTGTTAATAATTGTATGATGTAATATTTGAAGGAAATGGGAAATGATTCTTCTGAATTTGCTCTTGCATATCATTTGCACAGAGATCCTGTTCACGCATCTTACTATCTATGGCTTAGTACAAACTCATGAGTGTGAGAGTTCCAAGAGAGACAATTTGCTCCTCCCTGGTCTTTCTCCTGCTGAGACAGAGATATGTGGCTTTTAACTGTGCTATTTACTGGGTGTTCTGAGCAAATCCAGAGGCAAAGTAAGCCTCTGCCCCACACCTCTAGATCCGAGCTGCAGGGAGCAGCAGAAGCTTGTTTCTGCATTGCACAGAAACTTCCACCACAATCTTGGACCTGGAGAGAAGGGTACGGAATTGTCTGTGACCTCACACTGCATTTTGAAGGTGCAGCCTGAGCTCAGAGACAAGACCCTGCTCCTTGCGGGAAGTGAAAGATCTTGGCAGACACACATTTGTGGTTGGTCACAAAGGCCAGCCAGAATTTGAAGACCCTTGACAAGGATGTTTGGACAAAGATCCCAGGGCAGAAGGCAGGCATTCTGTATGACAATGACTTTTGACATGGACGTACTAAACATAGAGGACACAGGAACTACTAAACCTGTACAGTGGTACCTCTGGTTGCGAACGGGATCCGTTCCGGAGGCCCGTTCGCAACATGAAAAGGCCGCATCCCGAAGTGCCGCGTCTGCTCACACGCATGAGGCAATTTGGTGCTTCTGTGCATGCGCAAAGCGCGATTTAGTGCTTCTGCGCATGCACGCGCTGAACCCAGAAGTAACCCATTCCGGGACTTCTGGGTTTGGCACGTCTGTAACCTGAAAAGACGTAACCTGCAGCAGATGTAACATGAGGTATGACTGTGTTTCAGAACTGGATTACTTTTATTTTCCACACAATAAAAGTGTGTATAGCAGGCTATATATCTTGTTGTTATTATTAGAACAATTTTTATTATGACAACATTATTATTATAACAGCAGCAACAACAACTGCCCATTCAGTGACCCTGAAACATAGTTTAAAAAACTGATGTCAGAACTGCACTTCCAAGGACTTGTGGAATTGTTCAAATTGACCCTGCTCAAACTGAAGGTCCTGAATACCACCAGCAGTCATTCACTTAGTATCCTGTTTTGTTTCTAAATACCTGACACGGAGATGTGAATGATAGATGAACTGCAATGCCCTTCACTCTGAATACCTTGATCTTTACAGTGACAAATGCCACATTTAGCAGCTTGGGGTTGACATCGGCAATTGGTTTTACTGAGCACAAGAAGAAGAATATACAAAAAAATAAACGCTTCCCAGCTTTTATGAAAAATTAATGGGTTGCCTGTTCCTGCCCTCCCACCCTATATGCAGCACTATTCATCTTTGCCTAAAACCTGAAAACATAACACTTCCCCCAATGGCAATACCAGTAAAGTGCCACTGAGAAGTGTTTCTTGGCCGACCTGAGAATCTGCTCTTTGAGATTATAATGTCCATTCAGACTGAAATACATTATTTTTCCTCACCACAATGTCTTGACCTGATTTATGCAGCCTTTATAGTGCCATTATGTACGAAACATAAGCTCCATTGACAGCAAAAACATTGCAAATATGGCATAGATAGCAGCTGCAATTCACCACAGGAGTCAAGGCCAAGCCGTAGAAAAAGGCTTGAACTTGTGTTCCACAACAATGTAATACATTTTCTATCCATGACTGAAATGAAGATAGCATACCTATGCTCCTATGCACTGGGATCTCGTGTCTTTTTTCCTTTTTTCCTGATCCTCTCTCAACCCCCCTCCTTCTTGGGCTTTGGAGGTTGTTTCCCCCGATTCCTCCAAACAGTGAGGGATGATCTACTTAGCACAGCAAAAGAAGCTTCCTTACACGCGTCTTTTAAGGTGCAAGTCATCCCGTCCCCATCCCCCCGTTAACATCATGGTTTTAATTTAATTTGACTCTTAACAGAAGTTGGCTTGAGACATCACTTGTTACTAAGCTACTTTCAAAATCAGAGTCACGTGAGGAAACGGAGGGAGTTTGCTATTGCCCCTATTTGCCTAGCCCAATTCCCTTGCCCCAGTGATCCTTTCTGCAGTGAAGGGAGCTGTACCTTTGCTACAGAGGGGTAAGTTTGCCTCTGTAAATTCTCTCAGATTCCCAACTAAGACTTGTGAAGATTCCTTTGCCCGGTTTTGTATGCCCCCAGCCTCTTTCTGTGGCAGCCAAGCACAACACTGCACTCACTATCTGACTCACTATCTGCACTCACTATCTGATGGGGACAGGGACTACAGAGGGACAAAGGGGAAGAGAAAATTCTGCAAGTTGCCTTCTAATCTGGATACAACTCAATGAATTCACACTTTCATCAGATTTTTGTTTTTTGTTTCTTTGTTTTGATTTGGGAGGTGGCAGACTATTGATGAAGAAATGCAATGCTTTAGCTAAGCCTTACTTTTTTCTTTACAGCCAAGCAACATTAAAGCATAACACATCATGGTTTATTATCTTTGGGAGCAGGGACTGTCATTCAGCAGCAGCAACTACCACTTGTACCTGGAATACATAGCTAAATGAATACCAGATCATTCACAAGAGGGACAGTCTTATAGCAGCATTTAGTCTTACCTCCCAAGTCCCCAGGGAAGGCTGCTGTAAGAAAATTATTACTTTGTCACAGCACCACATGCCATTGTACCTAGTCAGCCATTAACTTAAAAAAAAATACTTAGGAATGAATGATTTCTATACCACATTCATCATTCTTGAGGACAGGGAGAGAGAGAACTCCCCTATTTATCAAGTATGAAAAGCAGTTGATAAGATATATTTGATATACAGTGACATTTGCTTTTAATCAATTTAAAGTGAAATTGCTGATGGATAGGTGGACTTGTCAAAACACAATACCCCTTCAATATATAATCCAAGATTACATTTATAAAATGCATGTTTGGTCCTTTCTCACCAAAGAGAGCAGAAAATGTGAATGCAATTACTCTCCCAAGATAAAGGTAATCTCTTTCTCTTCCCCACCCCACCTCCTGAAGTCCTACTTATGTCTTCGAGGAATTGCCAGGATTTTCTTTTACACCACAAAGCTTTAAATCCTGGCACAGAATCATAATTGCTTTAAAGGTCATTTAATTTTCCACTTTAATTTTTGATTCAATCAAAGACCCTAAACACTAAAACTCTGCCTCAATAAAGTGAGCATTATTATTCTGAGTGTTCTCTTTACAGATGAAGATCGGAAAATGGCCATATCATCTGTATGGTACTCATTTTATCTCTATTACTCAGAACTTATAGATAGTTATCTTTTTTCCCTCCCCCCCCTTTCCTTTTCCTTTTTACATGCAATGCAATACAAGACACACTTGTGTTCAGCAGCAGATCAAAAACCATGCTATACTTCATGCCGCTGGCTTTATTTAACACCACCGCCACTATAAATTTTACTCCTTTCAAGTCTGAGTGGGGGGGAAATGTACACCCAGAAGTGTGTCTTTGTGGTTTTGAATGCTGCCCGTGTGGTAAATGATGGGCTAAGCAGCCAGGGATAAATGCTGCATGAAGTACATTTCTAATATTAAACCAAGGTAAAAGGCAAGAAGAAACTTTTATGACTACCCTGATGGAAATAATTCACATCCTTGCAATTCAGCTGCACATTAGGACAGAAAATAATTTATGTTATAAATTAGGAAGCAGTTTCTGTCATCCTCACCTTGGCCAGTGCAGTTAAACTTACAGGCAGGTTTTCTTATGGCTTGAGAGTCAGCAAGATTTTCTTCTGAAAAGATCATGCTTTATTTCAAACAGACACCCTTGCCCCTCCATAGGTGGCTACACATAAGATAAAAGTGGAAGCGAAAATATAGGAGGCTATGATTCAATTAAAAACCTACACAATACATTACCTTCCGCCTCGGGCACTGAAAGGTACTACATGGATCCCCAAAGGGCCGCCGTCATTGGAGACTTCAACGAGCTTTACCATATCACTGTGAGACAATGATGAATGAGGGAACATGAACATGTAGCGTAAATGAACCAAAAGAAAGACCACACACATACACACAGACACAAACACAAACGAACAAACACACACATACACACACACACACACACACACACACACACACAAATATATTTGAGAACTGGCAGTGATGATAGGAGCACTGAATGTTACATACCTCAGTATTAATCTGATGGCATGAAAGGAGATCAATCATCAAAAATAATTCAGTTAATAAATCAAATGAAACGTGAACTAATGTTTTGGTTAAGCTTAATCCATTATATGAATTGTATTATGTTCAACAATGACAGGTGGGGGTTCAGATTGGCTTTTGCATGGATTGAGAGTGAAGCCATTGTATTGTATGAAAACAGACAGTTCAAATGCAATTCCCTCTCCCCATAAAAATACAACCTATTATTTCTAATAATTGTATTGTATGAAAGCAAACAGTTCAAATGCAATTCCCCCTCCCCATAAAATACAATCTATTATTTTTAATAATTTGAAAATGCCACATATATGAATATATTTTTAAAATATATATTCTAATACAGGCTAAGGGGTCAGGTGGATATATTCAATAGCATTGACAGAGAGCCAGTGTGGTGTAGTGGTTAAGAGCGGTAGACTCGTAATCTGGGGAACCGGGTTTGTGTCTCCACTCCTCCACATGCAGCTGCTGGGTGACCTTGGGCTAGTCACACTTCTGTGAAGTCTCTCAGCCCCACCCACCTCACAGGGTGTCTGTTGTGGGGGAGGAGGGGAAAGGAGATTGTTAGCCACTTTGAGACTCCTTCGGGTAGTGATAAAGCGGGATATCAAATCCAAACTCTTCTACTCTTCTTCCATTTTGGATAAGCACTAACACTGACAGTAAAAGCATTCAGACAGAGTGAAAAACATGGTTTATGCTAACCATAGTTAAAAACTCATGACATGATTTAAACACACAGAACACACAAACCATACTTTAGAGTGGCTTTCGTTTCCTGTCTGCTCAGCACTCAACTTCCTGAGTTCACTACTCTCCCCATGGTACAGCCAGCCCCTTGAGGTAGAACAATGGCTCTAACTATAGTAACTATAGTTTGTCAATTCTCAGTGAATTTAGAAGTTACAGCAAACTAGAATCAGCATAAACTGTAGCTTGCAGATTCAACTGCAAACTTCAGTTTCTGTTTTGATGGTCTCAAACCAATAATTATTTATGGACATATTTTGTTTTGTGAGACACACCACCTAGTATCTTTGTAATTCACATATGCCTTTCATCAAATCATGATTCGTCATCAAGTAACAAATACAGGCCCTGCCCTTTGGAACTCCCTGCCAGTTGAGATCCGGCATGTGTCATTCCTGCCTTCTTTTAGATGTTTCCCAAACCCTATGTTATTTAGACTGGCCTTTGCAATGCTAACAAGTATTCATGTATGTTTTTACTAATGTTTTTACTGACATTCTTAATGTCTTTATTGTAAATTTTGTAGGCTATACACCACACGCATGTATTTTTTAAAGAGTGGAGTCTACAAATATTTCCATAATTAAAATATAACATAAGGGGTGTGTGGTGGTGATGTTTTAAAAATGCTTTCACTTTCCTTCCCAATTTAGATTACTTTCAATATTTCCTTTTGAAATGTTCATTTTCATTATATGCTTGTATGCCTCATTTGTCCTACATGTGCAATGATGAAATGTCATTTTCATTTTAAGTTGTGGAACTCGCCACAGAGGTGTGTCTGGTACCTTCATTATACAGTTTTTGACACTTGAGATCCACCTTGTTTCTGTAATTTTGTTATTTGAAACTCTTTTCAATATTGTGTTTTAATTTTTGTAACCTGCCCTAGGACTCTGGAGTGACAGGTGGATAATAAATTGTAATAGCAGCAGCAGCAGCAGCGACGGCGGCTATATGGAATCTTATTGGCTACACTGGTTTTCTGAAATGTGATGAAATCCTGATGTCATGTTTCAACAACTAATTGATTATATGCTATCATATTATTCATTTAGACCCATGAGACCTGAGTTTCAAAAGCTTTTGTCAGCCATGAAGCCAGCTACTCAGAAAGGGGTGTCAAATTAGCAAAGGATTCCTCACCCAACAAAACAGGCAAATTTGGGTCTACTGACTAAATGAGAACAGCTCTCTGGTTATACCATTTCATGTAGGATATTTAAACCAGATACTGGAAATGGAAACATGTTAATTACTTTGATTTTCTATGAAATTGTCTTTATAATTTATATTTTATTTGTAACAGAGTTGTTCTAAGAGAGTAGCAATACTATATTCCATTAAATAGAACAATTAACAAATGTAAAAAAAAGAATCTATACCCAATATCACATTCTGAATGATCTAAGAGTCCAAGAGTGTTTAATACATGTTTCACTTGAATAACAGCCCCATCACTAGGATAATGTCTAATAGGAAACTGTTTTTGAAACCAAGAAGGATTTCCAAAGCAGCTTATGACATGTCAGAGTAGGAGGAAATTTAGGGGGTGAGGGTCAGCTGTTCTAAAGACACAAATTTCACTGGGCTAGGACAGGAAGCCTTATACAGAGTCACATCCAACTCAATACAGTCTACAGGAACTGATAGAAGCTCCACACGGTTTCAGACAGGAGTGTTTCCCACCCTGAACTGGGGAATGAACATGGGAGTTTTCTGCATTTTATAATGCAACTTCGTGAATACCAGGCAATATAAGTGGAAGCAACACAGCAGGGAAAAATTCAAGAGAACAGCCAAATTGATTTTTCATTACTTGTTGAGTGATCGTGATCTCTCTCTCTCTCTCTTTCTGCGTAGCTTGAATAAGCCAATATTCTCTTGCCATAGTAAAAATGGGCACATCCAAAGATAATGATGCATATCTTTTAACAGATTCTTCCCACATAAAAATTGGTTATATTAATAAAGACTCTATATCAATCTTACACATAACTCTTAGTGAAGGTAACAATACAGTTTTCTTCACAAAATGGCTTTTCTTTTTGGCCAATGCTCCCCGATTTTTAAAGAAATCCAGTGTGCTTAGTGATGCTCTAAATCTACCCAGGGTTTTTAGGCTTAGAGGTCTTGTGCTACAAAAAATGAATGAATACAGGCAACTCCCTGTTTGTGCCCACTCTCAGGTCAAAAACAACTTGCACGTTGGCGGTCACACATCAATTGAATGGATGAAAAATGGTCGCCACCTGTACTGGCATCTTATAAATTCAGGCCTTTATTAAATGTTGTGAAAGTCTTTATTAAATGTTGTTACTCTCCCCCAGCCCCAAAGTTCCTGGGAACTGTAGTTTGTTAAGGGTGCTAGGAGTTGTTATAAGATGCCCTATTCCTCTCCCAGAGCTACAATTCCCCAGATTGGTTTAAAAGTCAATCCACCTTCCCTGAGAACTCTGGGGATTGCAGCTCCGTGAAGAGAATGGGGGGGGGGGGTGTCTCCTAACAACCCTCACTACCCATAACAAATTACAGTTCCCAGAATTCTTTTGGGGAACCCATGACTGTTAAAAAGTGGTATGATACTGTTCAAAATGTATAGAGTGCATTTGAACAACAATATAATTTAAGTGTAGCAGTTTAAGTGTTGCTACTGTATATATATATTTGGTATTATAATTAAACATGCAATTCTGTTAATAAACTTACTCTAAAGAATAGTTGCCAGCATTCTCCAAGCCAGCATCTGCATGCCCGACTGGTTCAACTCTGCTATTTTCCTCTTCTGTTCCATCTTCATCCTGGTCAGAACAGAAGTGACAGTACCACATAAGCATTTGAATTACTGAATATATACCTTTGGATATCAAAATTTATTCCAAAATTCCAAAATTGCTTCCTCACCCCATCCCACAAAACATATCAAAATTAGTTTGATATATCTATTTGTATTCAGCAGTAATGAATAAAGGTTTATGTTCAAGTATGCTTTATATTCAAGGCTCGCAGAGTGGGCTTTCTCTTTCGTTGCAAGCTTCAGATCACCCGCCCACCCTCCCTTTATTTAGGCTGTTGCATTTGACCTTGCTATGCCTGTCATGGGGTCGTCTGCTTTTGGGGCATGGGCCTGGTAGGAATTTTTCCATTTGGCTGATTGGCTGGTGCCACTTGGTTTTCGCGTCACAACTTGTAAGGTTGCTGTGAGGGACAGAAGCTACAGGCAGGTCCCTCCCATCTTAAGTACCAGCTCGTCTCCCAGCGCTACCGAGAGCGGGGAGGGGGATATCTCCAGCGGCGACTCAGGAAGTGGTGACCGAGGCTCAGGCAAGGTAGTGGAGCCTATGCCTAGTGTGGGAAGGGAAGCGGGAGGCAAAGGAAGAAGGCCGATCCCGCTGACCCCAGAATTGCGCAGGAAACGACGGGGGCGGAGATTCAGTATCCCTAGACTACTTTGCTGGAAGAAAACGCGCGAATGTAAAGAAGCTGGTAAAATGCAGGCTAGACAATGCTACCATTCAGTGGATTTGTAACTGGCTGACTGACCGAACCCAAAGGGTGCTCATCAATGGCTCCTCCTCATCCTGGAGAGTAGTGACTAGTGGGGTGCCACAGGGTTCTGTCTTGGGCCCAGTCTTATTCAACATCTTTATCAATGACTTGGATGATGGGCTTGAGGGCATCCTGAGCAAGTTTGCAGATGACACCAAATTGGGAGCGGTGGCTAATACCCCAGAGGACAGGATCACACTTCAAAATGACCTTAACAGATTAGACAACTGGGCCAAAGCAAACAAGATGAATTTTAACAAGGAGAAATGTAAGGTACTACACTTGGGCAAAAAAATGAAAAGCACAAATACAGAATGGGTGACACCTGGCTTGAGAGCAGTACATGTGAAAAGGATCTAGGAGTCTTGGTAGACCACAGACTTGACATGAGTCAGCAGTGTGATGCAGCAGCTAAAAAAGCCAATGCAATTCTGGGCTGCATCAATAGGAGTATAGCATCTAGATCTAGGGAAGTAATAGTACCACTGTATTCTGCTCTGGTCAGACCTCACCTGGAGTACTGTGTCCAGTTCTGGGCACCACAGTTCAAGAAGGATACTGACAAGCTGGAACGTGTCCAGAAGAGGGCAACCAAAATGGTCAAAGGCCTGGAAACGATGCCTTATGAGGAATGGCTTAGGGAGCTGGGTATGTTTAGCCTGGAGAAGAGAAGGTTAAGGGGTGATATGATAGCCATGTTCAAATATATGAAAGGATGTCATATGGAGGAAGGAGAAGGATTGTTTTCTGCTGCTCCAGAGAAGCGGACACGGAGCAATGGATTAAAACTTCAAGAAAGAAGATTCCACCTAAACATTAGGAAGAACTTCCTGACAGTAAGAGCTGTTCGGCAGTGGAATTTGCTACCAAGGAGTGTGGTGGAGTCTCCTTCTTTGGAGGTCTTTAAGCAGAGGCTTGACAGCCATATGTCAAGAATGCTTTGATGGTGTTTCCTGCTTGGCAGGGGGTTGGACTGGATGGCCCTCGTGGTCTCTTCCAACTCTTCTATGATTCTATGATTCTATGAATCTCCATTCGGAGGTTCTGACCCCTAACTGACAACATGTACATAGCACTGTTCTGCACTGTAAATAATCAGCACTGAATAAAAGCATGAAAAGGCAACGCTTTGAGGAGTCGTTACTCTAGAGTAGCCGCTACCGCGCCTGTGACAGTTGCAGTTAGGCATTGGTTAATAAATTGGTTGATGGAAGGATCAGGATTGGCTGTGCCGGTCCCTCCAATGCTGCTTTCGTCCATACCCCCTACAAGGTGCTAGGGCAGACATCCCCAAACTGCGGCCCTCCAGATGTTTTGGCCTACAACTCCCATGGTCCCTAGCTAACAGGACCAGTGGTCAGGGATGATGGGAATTGTAGTCCAAAACATCTGGAGGGCCGAAGTTTGGGGATGCCTGTGCTAGGGCCACGGAAGAGCCCCTGGGAGCTCTGACCCCTGTCTCCATTCTCTCCTCAATTTGTTTTCCTCACCCTGACTTCCGCAGGCGGGTGGATGTCAGATAGTTATAACCAATGCCTAAGCAACCACTCACATTTTGTATTTTAAATAAAGTTGTGGCCAAAATTATGCCTAAAACATTAAACTGAAACTTCTGTGTGAAGTGTGATTTATTGGGAGGTGTTTTGGGGACCTCAACACGCAACAAGAACAACCTAAAACAACACACACACACACACACACACACACACACACACACACACACACACTGCATGTTCTGCACATAGTGAAGAAAGCACACAACCCTGAGATTTCTCCGCATGCCCCATACACATGTAGACCCCTCACACTGATAAAAATACAGAAAGATCAGAAACAAAGGAGATGGTTATAAATGCTCATGATGGTACTAGGCAAATAGGGCATTTCTGGATAATGGTCAGATTTTTTTGTAGATGACTTCAATAGTCATTTGTAATAAACAGTTTTGAGGACTGATATGTTCAATGTGTTAAAATGTATAGCAGGGGAGTAAGGGCCAGCAGAAGGTAAACTACAGCCAATGACCATTTTGTGTAGGGGTTCCATTCCTGGCCCCAAACACATTGGCAGAACATGTATAAGCGTGCCCTTATACATGTTTTAGTGACATGTTTAGTCCATTAATCAGTTGTTGCCTATATACTGATTGCACACATTATGGTTTTCCTACAGTGGGCTGGTGAAGGGGCCCTTTCAAATGTTGCTGGACCACAACTCCCATCACAACTGATCATACTGCCTGGGGCTGGTGGAAGTCCAACAACATCTGAAGGTTCAAAGGTTCCCCACACAGGCCTAGATTCTCATTCCCTTGCTCATAAACATGGAGGGAAAGACTGAAACTACCACAAACAAGAGACTCATCAAAGACCTATATTTGCAGCCTGTGTTTTTAAGTCTCTCTGCATGCCCCCAATACAAATGCCCATGCTTCGGGTTCATTGAAGAAATCCTACAGAATTTGCTGCTTGCTGAATAACTACTCTGCAGAACACAATGCAGGAGAAGTCCAACTCTCTTGACGAAGTTTGTTTGAGTGGTCTGTAAACTACCAATTTACAGTTACCACAAAGGCACATCTTCCATAGCCAACACACTGTGGCTGCTGTGCCCCAACATAAATACGAATTTGCTTAAAGGGTTTCCATTAAACTCTGGAGCAACAGGAAGAGCAATTAAGCAATTTCCAGAAGTGTTTCTGGATTCTAAAAAAAACAAAAAAACTTTAAAGGTTATTAAGTGGTTTACCTTAATGGAAATTTAAACTGTTGCTTCATATACATACTCCATTTTAATCTGAAAACTATGCATGCAGTAGCTACTAGTTCATCCATTTATGGGACTTTTCATTGGAAGAGGAGGAGCCGAAGCATTGTTAGCTCTGCAACTTTCACAGACATTTGTGTTTCTTTCATTCCTCCCATGTACAAACACACAGACACAACAAAACTATTGTAATGTAGCCAGCAGATTTCAGAGTGCAGATTTTAGATTCTACACACTGAGGCATCAATCAGCAAAATAATAAGTGGTGGGTGAAGGGTTATGAGTTCAGCGCGGAGAGAGTCAGACAATATATTAAATTATTGAAGAGATATTAAAGCAAGGCAGAGGCAGCTGGTAATGTCCAATTGACATTTCCTCTGAGAGTCTGCAAAAATAAGGAGCTGGATGCACCAAGCTTTTTCTCTGAGTTGTAGATGCTTTGTGCACACGCTGGATGGAAGCTCCCTGCGTGAGACGAAGCTCCTTGAAGATTGATGATCCTGTGTTTTGAGAGGCTCTAATATGCACTTCTTAGTCATCTATCTCTCTTAAGCACCAGGCAAGTAATACATTTCAAAGGTTAACCAGCATCTTGAACTTGCTTAAGACTGCATTAGGAACATAAACACAAACTCCAAATAAGATGTGGGTGTTATTTGTTTATTTTAAAGGTGTTCAAATATATAAAGAGTTGAGTCTTCCAGCAACATGTTAGCAATCATAAGTGATTTCAGATGTATTGATTTTAGCATGTGAGAGTTAAAATTTGCTCCACGGAGCATAACTGAAAAACATAAATATTTAAGGATACTAGACAAAACCTCACCAGTGCAGGCTATATACTCTCTTCCCTATGAATACAAAGGAGATGGCTGTGATCCAAAGATACCTGCTTATCTATGGGAAAGCAGATAGTTTTCCCTTCAAACAGCACGTCCCTCACATCTCATGGAACACTACTCTGGAGTGGCTTCTCACCTTCAGTGACGGATTTTTAAGGGTGCTGCTAGAATGACTTGAGACACTAAAATGTGTATGTATGTATGTATGTATGTATGTATGTATGTATGTATGTATTATTTATTTCATCTATACTCCACCTTTCTTCCAAAGAGCTCCAAGCGACAGACATGGTTCTCCCCCTCCCAAATTTATAATCACAAGAACCCTGTGATGTAGGGTCAGGCTAACTAACAGTGAATGGTCCAAGGTCATGCATGCAGTGAACTTCACGGCTGGGTGGAGATATAAACCTTGGCCTTCCAAGTCCTACTTTAGCACTGCAACCACTGCACAACACTGGTTATCCTGTGGAGAGATGATATTAAAATAAAAGTACGGGAATAGAGAAGTCACATGCCGTGTTCATGGGAGTAAAGAAGTCGGGCAGCAGTATTCCATGCTAGTTGCAGTTTCCGAATTCATCATGAGGATAGGCCCATGCAGAGTGCACTGCAATAGTTCAACAAGATGTTACGAAGGCTTGCCCCACTGTGGCCAAGCTATCATTGTCCAGGAACACATATAACTGAAACTTTAAGAAAAGCACTGAAGGCCACTAAGGACACCTTTGCCTCCGGTGATAGTGATGGATCTAGGAGTAACCCCAGGCTATAGACTCGTTCCTTCAGGGACAGTACAAACCCATCAAGAACAGGCAAGCTTCCAATTTCCTGAACCTGAGAACCACCCACCCATGAGGCTTCTGTTTTACCAGGATTCCCAAAAATGAGAGTAAGAGAGAGAGAGAACATTTGACAGAAGTCCATTTTTCTCACGGCATCTAGATCTAGACTAGTAGATCTATGAACAATTGATGAAGAGTCCAGCTTCTGCACAAGGAAGATTTGTAAAGGGACCTCCATTTTAACAGGTCTTCTGGGAAGTGCCTTGATTTTAATGTTGCAGCTATGTTGTTCCCTGCTGCAGTTAATGTAGTTTGTTTTTAAATTAATTAACAGGGTTTTATTTTTATCTACATTGATTTTCTTTCCCTCTGCTGTTTCAGCAGAATTCTAACCTATATTAATAAGGCTGGATTTAAAAAAATTACACACACTTATTTAAGAGGATGTACAATATATATTTGGACATTTGAAAAATGTCCTGTCTTCCATGAAGCCATAAGTTGGAGCTGGTGATGGTGGTGTTTGGGGACCCGTTTTCCCTGAAGTTTTACAGCTCTAAGGAAACAGAATAGTGTTTGGAAGTTGAGTCTGGTAATCTTGTGAGACTTAATATTTGTCTCTCAATTATGATACTTAAGAGTAAAAGAAGCTTGTAAACTTCACTAGAGCACTGGTATCATGATGCTATAATCAACAGATGTGTCTTTAAAAAAAAATCACAAAAAACTTTAATATTGCCGTAATCAGCTACTCTTTTATTTCCCATGTAACATAGACTTTCTTTCACATAGAACCAAATGTAGAGTAATTTGGACACCTGCAGAGGGAAGTAACTTTGAATTCTCATTTGCTAAAAAAAGTATCTAGCTTCGAAAGTATCTGCAATTATTGCCTTGGGTTTCTTCTTAAATTAAAAACCCCACCTGTTACTGAGGTAAAATTAGAAAATGCTATACTTTATTTAGGGGTTTGAGAAAGTTCCAGAATCAATGATACAGCAATTTTAAGCAACACATTTGGTACAGTTATAGTTTTCATAAAAGTATGTACAAATTTACATTTTCATAGGAGCATGTACTGCATTACATATTATTAGTAACTACTGTACCAACGTTTTTGCAAGGATACAGAATTTTCAATATAATTTCAGAGCCATATGTTAACAGCATAGTAGACTAAAAAAAACACCTGGTTCTTGTATGTAACCTCTCTTCCCCATTGGCTAAGCCAGGGGTTCCCAACAAAAATTTCTCGAGGACCCCTCATCGAGCCGCTATTGTGACAAGGACCCCCATTAATTCCTAATCCTAAAATTAAAAAGTGAGAGCCAAATTAAGAGTCTTTTTATATTTTATATTTATACGTTTTTTACAGTTACAATTTAGGTTCAATGGACACTGACAAGATCGGTTCGAGAGTCACTGACTTACTTGCTTGAACATCAAATGCATTATCTTCCTCTTCATCTGTAGGCCTTTGTCGTTTTAACGAACCACTTTTTAACCAACGGTCCATTTTTAACTACGCGAACTGTAGCTTCCGCGAAAAACAACGCTTTGTTTGCAAACACTACTGTCTTGCAAAGAGGCAGCGCGTGCCAGGGAGGAGGGAGGGGTACCTGCGCAGTAGCACAAATGAAGCAGACGCACGCAAAGCATCTTGGGGAGGTGAGCATTAGTAGAATGTGTGCACTGCCTCTTTGCAAAACAATAGTGTTTGTAAAGCGCCACCTAATGGCATACAGCAGAACTACTGCCTCTATCTAATTCTAGTTTTGCGCTAGACTCTGCTCATGCAGGAAGCGGCCAAAACAAAAAATCTGTTATCATGCAAAATATATTTAATATATTTTTTATTCTAATAGCATCTTGCGGACCCCTCTGGCATAGCTCGCGGACCCCTGGGGGTCCGCGGACCACCTGTTGGGAACCACTGGGCTAAGCAATGATTGATTCTATTAAATATCTATGAACATTCTAACACTGAGATTTACTTGATTAAACTTATATCATAGCTTCCCGGAGGAAAATTATAATCTTTAGCCCTAGACATTTTGCTGCCTAAAATGAAAGACTAACTCCACATATGGAAGCCAGACAGATAAGCAGCTGGATCCCACTGCCATTTGGATCACAACTTCCACTACTTCAGAGGGCAGCTGACTAGTTTAGGGAATGCAGAGCAGCTTGCATGGCACACGCAGCAATCCCTTTTCCCCAACAGCTTGCTGCCATTGACTGCGCTCACTTTGCTCACTGCCCATCCAATCAAATGCTGCAATGCAGCAGTAGTCGTGCCAGTGTGTCATGCAAGCAGAGCAACTCATGCAACATACATGATGCCTGCTGTAGTGTATGGCCTATGCTGGCTTTGCTGTCCCTCTGCCTGCTCACTCGGTCACGGGCTTCTGCTGTAGTGCTGTCTCTGGCATACTGGCAGAATGTGAGTGTGACAGAAAGGCCAGCGACAACCTAATGGTAGGGTCAGTCCAGAGAATATCCTGGAAGAGGGCATGGCTGGCTGGCTCCATTAAGAGGGTCTGCCTCTCCTGGTATTTCCCACGGAGGACCTCTTCAAATAAAAACATCTTGGAGATCCCAGGCCACAGGGAGGTTAGACTGGCCTCGACCAGAGCCAGGGCTTTTTCGGCCATGGCCCCGATCTGGTGGAATGCTCTGTCACAAGAGACTAGGGCCCTGCGGGACTTGACATCTTTCCACAGGGCCTGCAAGACAAAGCTGTTCCGCCAGGCCTTTGGCCAAGGCACAGTCTGACCCTCTTCATAGAACTCTAACCCAATGGTTGCCATTAATTTGATTCTGAATTGATTCTAGAATGTATTTTAATTAATTGACTGTGCAATTTTATGTACACTGCGCTATTTTTACCTGTTGTTAGCCGCTCTGAGACCGGCTTTGGCTGGGGAGGGAGGAATACAAATAAAAAGTTGTTGTTGTTGTTGTTGTTGTTGTTGTTGTTGTTAAGATAAGGACTCTACACAACAATGTTTTGTTGGAGGTCTCATTCCCATTTATTATATATGAATACAGTACATGCTTCCTAGGGATAGTCACTTGGTGAGAAAATGAATTACAACTGTGAAGTTGTCAATTTTGATTGGTATTGTGCCCCTTATGTTACTAATCAATTTTATGTTGCTAATTAATTTTATGAAACAATGCATTCAGGGAAAATAGGATTTTTTTCAAAAGGAAAATGTACCAGCGGAAAATGTTCCAAGCACGGACCACAAGTAAGTTTGCTGTCTACAATTCTTTTATTTGTTTATTTTGTGGAGGGGTTTTGCAGTCTACAACTACTTCACCCATTCCTACCTCACACTCATGCCCTTTTGCTAGCATTTTTCAGTTACCTGGAAAGGCACTGTTCTCTCCAACACCACAAATAAAAGTGTGAAATGAGACGCAGAGTGAAATAACAAAGACAAGATCACTCAGAGCCCAGAGAATTATATCAGGATCATTCATTCAGGTGTGTGTGTGGGGGGGGGGGGTGTCTCGCTGTTTAGATATGCAACACCACACAGTGGAAGGGGTCTCAAGTGAAACAAGCTCTTACGTGTAGTTCAAACTTAGCAGAGGGACGGTGAGCCTGAGTGAGTTACATGATGGCTAAGGTTGCCTTGCCTCATTGAAATTCTGCCAAACAGCAGATACCACTGCACAATTCCACAGTATGAAAGACAGGGCTGTTGCCTTTCAGCCCAGGAGGCAGCTACTGCATTGATCTTAGTAGGGAGAAGAGCTAACAGAGGCAAGGAATAGCTTTCTCTGATAATGACCTGTATAAACATTGAGGCCTTTCCTAGAGTGCCATTTGCCTTGGAAGACAACCCTTTATGTTTTTTTAAATAATAATAATAATAATAATAATAATCAAGAATGTTTGCAATAATAATAATAATAATAAAAATAATAATAATAATAATAATAATAGTGTGCCACCATTATCAGAGACGTCAAAGATGATACAACTGCCTTTAATGGTGTGTGGGTAGGCGTGTATATCTCCCCTTTCCCACTCTGGTCAGGAAACCCCCCTGTTCAACACATAATGCTAGAGATTGAAGTGGTACTTAGACATGAAGAAGTTGGATGAGAAAATGGCCCTGGAGTTTGGGAAACTAAGAGACAGCAGACAAGGACTAAAGGGTAGGCAATCAAGAGAAGGATCCGAGGAGCTAAAAGAAACTAAAACAAAACCAGAAAAGAAACAGATAGCTGAGAAAAGAAGGAGACAATGAGAACTGGGGCGGGGTGGGGGGGTAGGAAGCCTCACCCATTAGGAAAAGATTCACAATTGTCACACTTTTTATGTCAGTTTTCATACAGTTACTTTCTTATAAAAATGGCAAAATTACTTAAGGTCATAGAATGCTAATAAACAAGTCATTGGAAGGGAAGAATTCTAAGTTCTTTCAGCAAATGTATGCTCCCCAACCCATGATAAAATTCATTCACAGGGGAATGCTTAACATTTCCCACATTAATTTATTCTCCTCTGCAAATGCCCTTCCAGGTTCACTTACTGCAGTTCCTTGACACTGCCTAGTTAAAAAAAGGAGGGTGAAGACAGCCTAGGAGTGAAAGGTGTTTGCAGAGGAGAAGCAGCGAGCAATGGTAGGGTTAAACAATATTCCACCTTTCACTTCTGATTGTCCTTCCATGAAATCAGGTCCTCCCTCAAAGAGGGCATGTGTTGCGGTGAGACCTGGAGACTGACCACCTGTGTTGCGGGTGGGTAAGACTGGTTATCCACAACACCTGTTGGTAGGTCCCTCGATGTTGGGTTCAATCTGGCCAATGGGGCGCAGTCCAAATACATGGAAGGACCTATATATACCCATGCACGTGACCCAGAGCTTCATCTTTCGATGTGTGTATTTGGAACAGAAACAGCGTGTCCTCTGTGCAACTGAGAGAGCCTTTTTACCGTCGACGGATCATCCTGGTGATCAGGGCCGTCTCAAGCAGGTTGGGCAACCTGGCGCCGTGGCGCAGAGATCACTCCGGCGCCCCCGCCCTAGTGGGCAGGCGCAGCGCACGCCTGCCGGCCCGGCGCCCTACACCACCGGGACTACCCCTAGAGCCGGGCCTGCTGGTGATCTTTTTCCTTTATTCCCCTTTGATTATCCCGGTAGTTATTCTTCCCTCATTGGTTAATTCCCTTGATTTCCTTGCCTTTCTATTCCCCCCAGAGGGGCTTTCGCCCCAGGGGGCTTCTGTGGAGCTTGCCACTGCCTGCTTAATTGCCAGTGGGCTTTTGCACAGTACCTTTTCCTTCTTGGTCCCGGCTGCAGCTTTGGGGCTTGGAAATTTTATAGGGCAGCCGATGGTTTTTTGGGCATCACGGAGAGTTCCATCTCTGAGTGAATTGTTTTTTGCAACTGTTCTGCTTAAGAGGCAGGTGAGGAATTTCCTGGGGCCATGAACGCGATCACCTTTTTGTACCTTATTTTCGAGTAGGGGAGGTCGTCACCCAGCTAACTTTGGCGGGAGCACCATCTTGTTTTGGTGGGAGCGCCATTTTGATTGCGGGGTACCCCTTTTTAATTTCGTTTGTATTTTCTGTAATTCCCCCTTATTTTAATAAGAAGGTTTCGGGATGCCTATTAAGAGGAATCAAATCTTCACTCTGCCATGAAGCTCACTGGGTGACCTTAAGCAAGTCACTGCCTCTCAGCCTAACCTACCCCATAGAGATGTTGTGAAAATAAAATGGGAGGGGGAGACCTATGTACGCCATATGCTCCTTGGAGGAAAAGTGAGATGTAAAATTTGTAGTAATAGTAATAAGTAGTAAATAACAATAATTGTTCTACTGATTAGATGGTTTCCCATTGTATTAGCAATACATCCAATAGTGAATAGGAGCCAACTCCTAAGATGAACTTCTACACATATATTCACAGAGAACCTCATGCAAGGCTATAATCACAAAGCTTACGCAAGATGGAATGGAAATAGGAAACTGTTCCACACTCCTTATGAACAAAGCAAACAAGAAAAATACATGTTTTTAATCAGAGCAGAGTAGAGCTTGATTTAAGAAAAAGAAAACAAAAGGCGGGGAAGCACTTTCCTTTCAACATACAGGAGAAAGCCCCACAAACACAAGATCTGGAATACATATGTGAAGGCTTGGGTGTATTCCAAGTAACAAAAGACAGTTGGCTTATTGGCTTGGCATTAGACCTTGCAGAAGGAACACACCGAACGTGAATTATCTAGAATATTTTTTACCAAGTGCTATTGTGTAGTGAAACTCACATAATGAGCTCCACGGGACTGCTCTTCAGATCTTGCAAAATAAAGCTCACTTCAAGCCAGCCACAGTCAGCGACTCTCAAGGCTCTGTATATAAAACAAGTTCTGCATCAGGAAATACAAATCTTGTGCTCAAAAATAATTAGGTACAGCAGGGTCATTCAGAGAGAGAAATGCAGGGAAGAGAGGACTGGGAAGCAAACAGGAAGGCATGTTAACCACAAGCCAGGGTGTCTTGGAGGGCAAAGAAGTGCCACTTTTTTCCAAAGAGGGGTGGGTGGCAATGCTCACACACCATGTGCATCAGCTCCATGTTGCTTTTCTATCATCTATATTTTGTACTGGTTCTATACAGTGTGTGATTGTTTTTGGCAGGGATTTAAAGAGAGACCTTCTGCATGCAAAACAGATAATCTGCCACTGAGCTGCAGTTCAGCACTGAGGAATTCAACAGTGCTTCCTAACTGCCTTCAGTTCCATAGTGAGATCCACCCTACCAGTTTAAAAAAAACTGAAGTCAGAAGACCTTGAAGATGTTCTACAGCTGTAATGTTCTCTGCAGACTAAACCCAGACTATTCCCTGCTGCTTCTTTAAAATAATTGGGATGTATTTACCAAGTATTCAGTTTAAAAAATACTTTTTTTCAAATTCAGTGTGCTTAAGGGATGATTTATCCTAAAAAATATATTCCAGGAGTGCCTGGCGTGCTCTGGTCCATGGGGTCACAAAGAGTCGGACACGACTAAATGACTACACAACAACAACAACAACAACAACAACAACAACAACAACAACAACACAACAACAACAACAACAACAACAAAATAAACTCTATCTTCCTTCTTCCAGGCACCTGATAGAATTCATGGTTTGCAGAAAATATTGATCAATTTTAAGATTACACACACTGCTTGTTATTCTGTTGAGACAAAACTAGGGGAGGGGGAGTAATCATCATTACAGCTCACTTACAGATGAATCCACAGCTGTAAAACAATCATTTAAAAGTGTGGGTTTACATGCCTTATCAACAAAATAGATTTCACAGTCCCAAAAGTGACATCTACTGGTAAGGGGAGAAAGGAAAGTCATATGAAAAGCAATTGATGAGGATTGCTTTGATGTACTAATTAATGCAGGCACTGTAGCATTTTCTACAACATACATACAACATACTTACAATGCAAAATTCTTTCTAAGAATATGAACAATTCAGAAATTAAAGAAAATACCATTTTATTATTTCATGCACATATTTTATGCCGTTGCAGCACAGTATTAATAACTAATTTTATTTATAAATAAACATTTAAAGAAATATTTTATTTACATAATTTCCTAAATAGAAACTGCAAGGCTGGTTTTGTTGGAATTGTGTTTAATTTTCGTTTAAGCTTTGAGGGGTTTTAATTTTGTCTTGTATTTTGTTATATTGATTTGTTGATTTTAAATTGTACTTCTGTGTTGTTATTGAAGAGGAGGAGGAGTAGTTTGGATTTGATATCCCACTTTATCACTACCCTAAGGATTCTCAAAGCGGCTAACATTCTCCTTTCCCTTCCTCTCCCACAACAAACACTCTGTGAGGTGAGTGAGACTGAGAGACTTCACAGAAGTGTGACTAGCCCAAGGTCACCCAGCAGCTGCATGTGGAGGAGCGGGGAAGCGAACCCGGTTCACCAGATTACGAGTACACTGCTCTTAACCACTACACCACACTGGCACTCTTGGTATAGATACTATTTATCCACACTTTTGTGCAATGTTCTGGAATCTTTTGATGAAAAGAATTTAATTTAATCCAAAAAATAAAGTTAAAGAAATAAATAAAGTAAGTAGTTTGCCTCTCTAGATTTTTTCTTTGGAACACAAACATTGTGCATGTTAAACTGGAATATGCAAAGCAAACACACTTCTAACCACATCTCTCTCTCTCTCTCTCTCTCTCTCTCTCTTACACACACACATACACACACACACACACACACAGTGCTTAAAAAGAGAATGAAACCTTCCAGCAGTGGCCTCAGGTCACTTTGTCCTGAAGTAACAGCTTATATAGCACATTCCTGGTGTACACATTTGTATACTAACATCTGGAAATTATTAAAATTAATGCCTGCAAAATAATTGTTGGAGGGTCAATAAATTAAGTTTTGCTATTACCATGGGACAAATGGTTAAATATATATGGGGGCAGTATCTAGTTACACTGCAATTTATCATTCATTTACGCCCCATGTATGTAGCTAAAGTACTAAATTCTCCTGAGATGTTATGTTTTCCAAGTTTCTTCCTCAGCAGTGACAGAGAAAAAAGGAATCAAAATGGCTTTTTGCTCTGCTTCTTTGAACAATTTAGATCTCAAGCCCATACTCTCCACCACTGAAACCAGGCCTGAGCTTTGGTTAGCTTCTAGATATGTACAGTATATATATAAAAATATAAACTGGCCATGTCCATTAGTATCCACGTTTCACCAAAACCGCTTGACCGATTGTGTTTAAATTTTGACACAATGCCGCATGCGAATATGAGAGTACCATTTTCAAAGACAGATGTCACACCTGTGCCAGGTAAAAACCCCAAAACCCTGTGTTTCAAAACACACCACTCAGATGAAAATGCATGCTGGGAAAAGAACCAGGTTGCAAACCAGCGCCGTCTAGTGGTGGCTACACTGGTAATGCACCTATAAAATCTTCCCTCGCAACAGCACCTTGGCTCCCGTTTACATACTAGGCCGAAGCCTTTACAGACTAGGCCAAATGGAGGTACTGACTCGCCTCGGTGGGGGTTGGGGGGAGGAGGGGACAGGATAGGTCAGGACATGGTGGGGCCAGTCACAGGGATGAGCTGGGGGTGGGGGGAAGAGGGAGTATGATACGCCATGGATCAGCACAGGGTGGGAGGAATCACATGGATGAGTCACAGCAACACGCGCCAAGGCCAGCTAGTACTATATACAATGCAGCACTTGGGACTGTATGAACTTCACATCGTGTATGAATTTCACATCATGGAAGCCACTGCAGAACAATTTCCCCACAGCAGCCATATGAGTTGCAGCAGCCCATCCTAAAGCCCTCATTGAGCTCCTGAAAACCAGGCAATACTACCATAAGAAGAGGAAAAGTGAATAGTGTGATTTCTACAACTTGCAAGTAATGTGTGAACAGGCTCTTTGGATCCTGTCTTATCCATCTGTTTCTTGCTTGTTTAAGCAGCTACTGCTATTCCAAGGTTAGAAGACAGTACCATGTAAATAAGTACACTGCTGTGAAGTGGAATCTTGTCATAAGTTGTTTGATAGGTGCAGGATAGTCGCTGCTGCTTACCAGAACAGAGGGGCAGGGCACTGGGGAGGTTGGGATGGTATGGGTGCACCAAATTGGCTCTGCTGATGAATGGCCACCAGAGCCAACCCAGGATGCTTTGTTGCTTCTCTGTGCCCAGTTGCCTCCTCTGCCACCACTCATCGCCACCAGGTGTGGCAGATGCAGCTGGATCTGCAACCGGATGTGACTGCCTCACCTCACCACATGAGCCTTGGTAGACACAGCTCCCCCTTCCAGTATTGGCAGTGACACTGTTCCTGCTGCTGCTGGGAAGCTAGCATTGTGGCTCCACCCCACAGCTGCTTCTGAATCTAGGCACAACTTTCTCCTTTTGGGAATGCCACGCTTCCTATTCACTGCAAGTGAACGCAAGGCAAAAGCGTGCAGAAAACGGATGAGGCGCCTGAGAAACAACTAGGAAAGCATACTCTGTAGTGCATAACATTACTGAATCTTTATAAAAGAGGAAAGTAAGCCATGGAGACAAGGAATCTGTTGGCAGCCCTGAATTCACACAACTGAGGTACATTCTTAGTGAAATACTCTGAAAAAAGTAGGTCAAGATAAACACATCCATTAGCCCTTCTATAAATAGAACACTTTTGAGTTCACCTGCTTGCACTAATGTAGAACCTGTCTATGTATGTATGTATGTATCTATCATTCTAGTCCAACGGGTACAAGTTATTCAGTAAAAACAAACAAAAGCATTTATTTAAGTTAGTGATTAAAAAAATATATGGCAAAACCAAGCCACACTGAACATATGTCATTGGGACACAAAGATTATCCCTACAGAGAGGGAAACAAAACTCAAAGAGATCACCTGTATAAGTCTGAAGCACTGAGACAGATGCATAATAGATGGCTTTTATGACCTTTCTAGGCACACGGAGACAACGCAAGAGAAGGAATTATACAGAAACCGATGCTCATTTATGGATATAAAGCAGAAAACGTGCAATTTACGTTGGCTCCTCAAAGAACAAAGTTAAAATTACCCCAATTCATTCATGGCCTATTATTTGTGAATACAAAATATGTTAGGATTTTGAAAGCGAAATGCACCCCTAGTGCAACTTTCAAATGGTTCCATACACTGGCTTTCATTCTTATTTTTTCCTTTTTTTAAGCGAAGCACTCCTTTGTTCCTTAACTTGAAAACCTCTGTCATAGTGCAACAATTCTCTTCTTCTTAACTTCAGAAAAACATGTTTCATTCTGTTCCCCTGTGTAAACCTAGACGTAAGCTAGAAGTCTTTGTGTTCTGTTTTCTGTCACTTGAAAATGACCTTACTTAAATGGCCTTTCCGTATTTTTCAAAAATCACTTCTCATTTTTTAAATCCTTGCAATAGAGTCATTGGTGATGTCATTAGGAAATTAATAGCATTTCTAATTAAAACATAATTAAACAGAAAATAAATATGTTTTAATAATGTCAGGATTCTGGTATCCTGGACGGGTCAAAACCCTGGTAGGTCTGCCATAATTCTAAATTTCCTGCAACTCTGCAATTTTAAAAAGGGCAAAGTGGCAAGATAAAAATAACACTCACCATTTTAAAAACCATTTTCCCTTCCTGTGTCACTAACACTCTGCTCTATTATTAAAACTGAAAGAATCTTTAAAATCCAATTTAGTTTTCATTTCCACTCATTTTGCTAAGTTAATCGCATCTCAGTCTGCTCGATGCAGAATGGAAAAACCCGTCTTCTGTTCTGTACTCTTTCGCTCCCAGTTGTTGCACGCTAACAGGCCTTCGCAGGTGAAGGCTTTAATTATCTCTGGAATGTAAAGCAAGAGAGAAACATTACAACATTTAAATCCTTGCAAACCTGGCAGCTGCCATCCTACCCAACACCACACCAGGATATGAATCCAGGAACTCCAAGGCCAAACACATAAATCTTACACCTTGAAATAATGAGTTAGCCTTCAGGGTTTATACCTCCAGTCCCCATAGCTGCCCTAGTGAAGAAGCCTACAGCTGCTGGTTTTATAATTTAGCTTTTTCTTTCCCCCACTGAGTCAAAGGTACATTTACAAAATTACAATACATTCCTCAATATCAGTCTCTGAGATCCAGAGCACACTGTGCAGGCACTTCTTTCCACATGGGCATATGGGCTTGGGAGACCACATTTCTGACTGGGAGCAGTGCTGCAACTGAAACATAAAATTGCTAGAGCTGTGTGGCGCACTCAGGAAACTTGGTTAGTGTGAGCTCCCAGTATCCTTGGGCACCTGCTGGGGCCTAGAACTCTGAAAGGGACCGCACCTTCCTTGCCCCTCCTCCTCCTCAGTGCTTTCCCTGGCCCTGTGCCCTAAGCAACACCAACAACTGAGTCAAGCTGCCACTTTTGTTCCCCCCAATCCCCCAACATAGTGTTGCTCCAGGGCATTGTGATAAATTAAAACTGCACCCTCCTCCACCATCATTTGGCACCACTTAGAGTGCTGCTGTCAGACACTACTTCCAGGTTAAGACCACCACAGGTCACCAACAGAGAAATCTGAGGATGTACTTTGCTCAGAGCCACCTCAAACCTGAACCTAGCACATGCCACAGAGCAATAATTCTGATCAGCCACTATGAGCACAGGATGCTGGACTAAATAGGCCATTGGCCTGATCCAGTAGGATTGTCTTAGATCAGGGGTCGGCAAGGCTTACTGGGAATGGGCCGGATCACTCCTGCGGAAATCCTCCGTGGGCCAGCCCAGCGTGACACCGGAAATTGCGTCTGTGCATGTCTGCGGTGCTGGAAATCGCTTATTCGCATGCCCAGATGCTGAAAATCACGCCTGCGCAGAAGCGATTTTCGGCGTCTGTGCATGTGCAGAAGCAATTTCCAGAGCCGCAAAAGAGAGTTCCGGCACCGCACTGTGCCATTTTAGCACAGCGCGCAGGGACTTGACAAGCGATCAGCTCAGTTCAGGGCCGGCTCATGGGCCAGTTAAGTGACCCTCATGGGCTGATTCCGGCCCATGGGCCTTAGGTTGCTGACCTCTGTCTTATATTCTTGGCCATTCTCTGTTCACATCATCTTTTAACGTATAACAGATACACCACTGGAGTTCTGAGTTTAGTGTTCCGAGATGCTGCAGCCTCGCCGCCTTTCCCAAATCACCACCCCTCTTTCAAACTATTTCAAGTTACCCTTGTTACTGGGATCAAAACTGCCCTGTGCATGTGTTTGCTTCAGGTTTGCGGTGGAGGTCACCAGCTTTGGGAAGTCTGACCTAGGTAGTCCTATTGACACCATGCCATAGGCATATAACCATCTTAGTTGCCAATCACAGAGCTGCTTAGCACACACAAAATATTCACAGCAATACTACAAATCAAGCATTCAGTTCCAATATGACAAAATTGACACAATTATGTATATAAACTCCCTTTTGTCTGTGCAAAGGGGTTCTGGTGGCAGATATGCATCTTTAAAATCAGAGTGTTAACTCCACAGGACGCCTGCATTAGATCCTTCACAGGTCATTCAGTGAATCAATTTCTGGCAAACAACTTCTTGAAATCTCACTAAAGACTTCCACTATTTTTTCTGCTCTGATTGCTAGGCACAGCACCCTAATGGGAGCTGAAGACTGTCTGCATCTTTGCAGTTTTACTGGTGGGTTTTAATTAAACACTCATTAAGTTAACATGCTCAGGTTAAGTTATAGCCATCTACTGAAGGGAATCACAAATCAACAGCAGTCCAAGGCTCCAATAGATGATAATGCTGGACAGGCAGTGACTTTCCTGGTAACAAATTAATGGACCATATTCATTTTAAGATTATCAAAGGACAACTGGAATTCCCAAGGCTAAAATGCAATGCCCAAGTTCACAGAAAAATTGCATTAGGATAGGGGACGGCAACATGGGCATAGCCGGGGGGGGGCAGCTGCCCCCCTAAATCAAGTAAATAAATAAAAATACTTAACTGACCAATTGCATCTCCTAACAGAAGTCCTGCCCTCCCCTAAAATAAATCCAGGCTACACCCATGGACAGCAACCTGGTGCCCATGGAAGCCATGATGTCATCCAGTGGTGCCTTGGGTACATGCCCCGGACACTATGCTTTCATTTTAAAATAGAAGTCAGTCTCTCACAACTTTCTTTCTAGAAGGGCTAGAATGTGCCTTCTAAGAGGTATCCTCTAAACAATTTCTGTGGAATGAGAGTGGTCAATACTTTTTCTAGTAATGAATAATGTTCCCTGTTGTTATTAGACAGAAACAGCATCAGTGTGTGAAAGTGAGTGAGATCTCCATAATCTCAACCAGCAGAAGATAGCTGACTTCCCATGATAACCAAACATCAAATCCTTCTCTTTCCAGCCTAACAACAATTTATTCTATAGTTTACAGAATGTGGTTTGCCTGGGAAAGCTAAACCTGAGTCTGGGTTTGGACAACAAGCCAAGCCAAACATGGTCAGCACCGCAATAGAGCAACAGGGGAAATTTCTCTCCAGGAGCCTGCAAACCACACATTTGCACTAAGTCATAATTTGGCTTAGTATGACATGCAAATTTTGGCCTAAGCCATAATACACCTTTGTGTTAAGTATTATTTGCTCAGTAAGAATGTCTAGCCATAGAAATGGAGCAATGACATTAAGAGCAATGCCTAAGTCCCACTGCATGCAAATGGACTTGCTCCCAGGTACGTATTCATTTGCTGCTTTAGAGCAGCAGCATTACAAAAGGATAGACATGCCCAAAGTTAGTTGGAGGAGAGGAGAGCAAATGTTATGGCAATGTTCCCAAACAATCCAGAATAAAAATGTAAGAAGCAAGCTTACACTCCCATGCTAAGAAAATGCAATGTACAGAGAGTACAGAAAAGACATTCTAGACAGTCAATAGAAACAGATCAAGTGGGACCTTTTTCTTTGCTTAATAGATCCCATATCACACCACTAAATCAGCTTAATTTCAAATCCAGTTTGTTTTAAGAAATACAAACCCAAAGTCCCCTGTGCATGCGAAACTACTTGTTCTATTCTTTGGGCCCCAGTCCTTGTACATTATGGAAATATGGAAATATGTTTCCTGGGTTCCTGAATATTCGCGAACCTCCAGGGAAGGAAGAGGATAAGGATAAAAATTGCTCCTAGCCACAATGACTATGTTCCACCTCCAGTGTTAGAGGCAGTATGCCTCTGAATACCAGTTGCTGGAAATCACAGGGGGTGGGGTGGGGTGGGGTGGAGACAGCTCAGATCCTGCTTGTAGGCTTCCTTTAGGGATCTGGTTAGCCACATAATGCTGGACTAAATGGACCTTTTGTCTGATTCAGTGCTCTTGTTATATTCTAGATGATGTTCTTTGTTTTTCCATAACACTAACACCTTGCACCCAAACAAAACAAAAATCCTTTAGTACCTATGCCAGGATTTCTTTGTCCTAGTGGGTTCTACGCTTTATTGAATTCTTGCCTTTCTTCCCTGCTCCAAGAAAAACCTTGAAAACTCGTGTAGCTTAAAATACTACAATAATATAAAATGCAATGCAACAAAGATCTATAAAATTGATTAAAAGCAGCCCTGCCTCCTGTCCCCCTTCCACATAGGTAAGTTGAGGGCAATAAAAACTCACACTCACTTCTAAGTAGTTTAGGCCAATGGAGTGTTTTAAAAGCCTTGTTAGAGGAAAGATGGGAGAAGTTACTAATTGTTTCCCCAGGGATTGAGACTGGGGCCATGGCTGTTTAATGGATTTATTAATTACCTAGATGAGGAAATGGAAACCAAAGTGGTAAAACCTGATGGTGACACGAAGTTATGGAGGCTGGATATTCTTTTCTTCCTTTCTGGTAACTATGCAACCGTCTTGTAACTCTTTATGATAAAGTCCAGAAGGATCTAATCAAATCAGTGGATTGGCTTAGAAGGTTGTTATAGTATATACTGGGAAAATGTAACCTAAACTTTCTATAATCACAGAAAGCTCAGAACAAGCCAAAATCTCACAGTGAAAGGAAATGCAGAGACCGTCCTTAGAAACCCAGTGGGGAAAGCTAGAACCCATAAAAGACAACATTAGAGGGTGATGGCAGAACAGCACGGTGAATATATCTGGATTCTGCTCGGGTATCTGAATGCTGCACTTGGCTAAGGCTTATCTGAAAAATGACTGTGTTCTGTTGATTAATATTTTCTTAAGCTCTGCTGTCTTTCACTTGGATGTCATTTGTCTTCATTCATATTGTTGATATGAAAGTTAACCGGAAAGTGCATTGTCCAAGGTAACAGCAATTCAATGCATGAACGCACACAGCACTCTGTAACTGCCTGGATTGTCTTGAGAAACATTCCATCCAAATATGGATGCCCTACACTACGCAGCGGGGAGCTACTCATGTATGAGTCATGGGAAAGGATGCTTGTACTGTATAACACTCCTGTGTACACATTAGAGCCCTAGAATGTAACTGAATCAGCTGGATTCTGATGAAATTGCAAGGAGTCCTTTTAGAGACAAGGCTACAAACAAATGTATGTTCAATTCCTCTTTTCCGTATTTATCTAACGTCACATTTGGAAAAAATGTGACCCATACTTTGCTGCTTGCACACTTATCTCCTTGTAAAGGTAAAGGGACCCCTGAACGTTAGGTCCAGTCGCGGACGACTCTGGGGTTGCGGCGCTCATCTCCCTTTACTGGCTGAGGGAGCCGGCGTACAGCTTCTGGGTCATGTGGCCAGCATGACTAAGCCGCTTCCGATGAACCAGAGTAGTGCACAGAAACACCATTTACCTTCCCGCCAGAGTGGTACCTATTTATCTACTTGCACTTTGACATGCTTTTGAACTGCTAGGTTGGCAGGAGCAGGGACTGAGCAATGGGAGCTCACCTCATCGTGGGAATTCGAACCACCAACCTTCTGATAGGCAAGCCCTAGGCTCTGTGGTTTAGACCACAGCGCCACCCACATCCCTTGTACTGTATCTCCTTGTACTGTACAGTATATGAAATGCTGTGACAGTGAATTAGAAACATTGAGTATTTTGAAATCTAAAGTACTCACAGAATCATGAATACCAGAGGGAAGTTCCCAATGGATTTTAAATTAATCTTTCTCAATAATTTGCTACTTCTCTCAAATATGGTAAATTACATCTACATCTGCAAATCTTGCTTGTAGAATTCTTTCACACAACAAAGGATAAACTCTTCAATGGATCTTACTGGGGATCTATGAAGTGAGAACAATGAATTAAAAAAAATTTCTTACTTTTAATTGTGAAGGAGTTTCAAATACATCCTAAAATAGTTGTGGTGGGGTTGCAAACGATATAAAAATCAGTACATTTGGGATAGCACCCTGCTTTAAACAGATAGGAGCAAAAGAGTATGTATACAGGATACATCAACATAGTACCGTATATTCCGGCATATAAGATGACTGGGCATATAAGACGACCCCCAACTTTCCCAGTTAAAATAAAGAGTTTGGGATATACTCGCCGTATAAGAAATACAACCCGGCATATAAGACGACCCCCGACTTTTGAGACGATTTTCCTGGGTTAAAAAGTAGTCTTATATGCAGGAATATACAGTATGTATACAGGATACATCAAAATTCTTCTGGGGATAAAATTTCTCAAGGCTGGATCAGCCAAGGTAAGTAATTCCAAAATGGTACATTGGAATCTATTAGTAGAAGGGCTTTATGAACAAATTCCCCATTAAAGATTGGCGACCACTTCGTATTGCATATAATTCCCAGGACTGCTCAGGGGGCTATCATGACACTTAAAGTGTTTATAAGGGGAATAAAGAAGCAGAAGAAAAATCCCTAGACCAGACTTATAGCTCTCCAACTCCCTTCTAAACAGCTACCAAAATACTCAGGGATGGTGGGATTTATAGTACAGCAACATCTGATTGGTCACAGATCCCACATCCTTTCCCTGGTTGTGGGATGTAGGCATACACTGCCTTTTCATACATGGTAAAGATTATTGTTTCAGTAACTCAAGTAGTTTAAGTCCCTTCCACATGAAGCATATTCTTACACAGCTGGTAAGAATGCTAGACTTGACTCGTGTAGACATAGGACCTGATACAAGAGACGGATTTATGAGCAATTGTTTTAAAAAGCAGGGCAGGAACTTGGGGGGGGATCTCACCTAACACTATAAGATCCCTATGTACACCCCAACCCCACTCCACTGTGAAGGTGACCACAAAGTGAAACAATTCTTGACCAGCAGTGACAACCTCTTCAAATGAACAGAAGGGAATTTATGCAGCTCAATAATATACACAAGCACACACCCCAAAAAAGATAGAGATGGCAGAGTAAAACATGCTGTAGTATGAGAATGGACTGGATGGTCTAATAACATAATTGGATTTAAAATAACTAGATAATTCTATTACCATTAACAACATTTGCAGCTATACAAGCTAAAACATTGTTACTATGGTAATCAGTTCTCAGGCTCCACTGCACAAAATGACAACATGCAGGGACTAACAAGGAATTCAATCCTGACTCTTTCTAGACCCAAGCACAAGGAGGGCAGAATTAACCGCACATATGCAGAAGCATTTTCCCAACAATTTTCATTAAAAAAAAAAAGAATACCAACAGGTGACATCAGATTTCAATCTGGAGTTCAGGCTTATAGTTTGAAATGGAGATCTGGCTGAAGGCAATATCAATTCAAAATAGAAACTGCCATAAGTTCATGGCCCATTTCCATATATATGACTTACGATAAATGCTAGTGATGTTTGGTGTCCTAGCACATTTTCAATATAAACCAGGGCATGAAAACACAGGGCAAAAGAACACCAGAGCTGAAATGAAAATCCAGGGTTCTCAAAGTGCCATGAGACTACTGGTGAAACAAAATGTTTCTAGAGGAGGTGCAAACTTTGTCCTAATTCTCACCTACATTTTTCACAGGAAACTGTCTGAAGGTACATTGTACTGTTTACAATGTACTGTTTCTTTACACAGCTAAAGAAGTCTCACTTACTCTGGACAACGTCATTAAAAAGATGGTCTGGATCACAGAAGCTCCATTTAAGCTTCCCTGAGCCTTTGAATGGAAGAGAATGACACAACTGCAGATCAGGTGTGGGGAGGTTTTCAGTCTGGGTGAACTACATTATTTTTTTACTAGACCATATGCTCCATCAACTACAGCCAGGAAGGGAAAAAAAGTGTGGCTTGGAGAAGTTAACTTAGATACAAAATGGTGGGTGGTTCAGGGAGTGGAGTGGATTACCTACTACACTCCATGAACCACATAATGTTATGACCTGCAAGTAACGAGGACAAATCTATGACACAGTACAGATATGTGAGTGACTCTAAGAGCCTGATTATGGAAAGGGAGATGGGACAAGTAGAATGGCAGCATGATTTGTATATGATGGTATAATATCTCTATTCTAGCCCTATAACCCAAACAGTATAAAGGCAGAAGGCTTTGTGCTATGCAAACAAAAACCAAGAGATGATTTGCTTGCATTTTGTGCTGATTTTTCTTCCTCTCTGGATCGCTTCCTTCTGGCTTTTCCCCTGTGCCATTTATGGAACAAGAGATGGCCTGGCCACTGAATCATGGCTTTCACTTAGGATTGTTTCCTAAATTATTCTGACATTGTGGTTGCTCACCACAGGCATTCAGTTTGAGAGCTGCATAGGCAGTCTAACATGGGAGAGGCCAGACCTGCCTCATTGGCATGCTACCTACATATATGCTTAGTTGGCTAGTGCTGGTGTGCTTTAGTGACTAACAGTCTGACTTGTGAACCAGGAAATCTCTAGAACAAATCTTAACTCAGCCATGAAGTTATCAAGAATGTAAGTGCAGTCCTGCCTATCTAGGACAGCATCCTCTTTCCCCAAGTGGTTACCTCGAGTAGATGCCTTGTGGGGTGGAAACAAGCAGGACAGGAAGACAATAGCGCCCTCCACTGTCTCTCATTCCCCTGATCCTGGAGGTAGCATTTAGCTGCCACCCTCCATGAATTTCCAATCCTTAGTTCTCTAAGCTAGTGGCAATCAGTGCTGAATGTGATTGCAAATTCCATAGGTTAACGAGGCACTCTATGAAGAAATGTTTCCTGCTATCTGTCCTGAATCTCCCATCAAGTAATGACATCCTCTCACAGCTTAGGTCAAATATTATGCATTCTAAGCTAATTACAAGTTCTTCATGGCCGCTGTTGAAAGGAAAAGGGCATATACTTGTTGTATCTTTGTCTTTCTTCCATAACAGCCAGGAATCGGTAAAAGGATTACTGTCTTTTAAGAAAGTGAAGATAAATCCTTAAAGGAGGAAAAAAGACAACTACTTAAAGCAAGGTCAAATGAAAATCCAGAGGCCCCTAAAGCCTGATAAGAAAGTCTAAAAATCACAATAATTATGTTTACGCATTTACTGGGAAGTGATAAAACACTGCAAAGAGACTTCACAATATCACTGAACATCAAACAGTGTCCTTCCTTCTCTCTTCAAACACATCTTTTTTTAAAAAAAAATATCTAGTGTGGGCCTTCATAGTTGAAAAATAATTCACTGAAATAGAAGCAGGATGTGATTCTAGCATTTGTTCCCAGCTGAATCTTTTCAAAGAAAACTAACAGCATGCATTTGAAAGAAAAGGAGTTATTAAAAACTGCAGGCATCTCAAAACTGTTACAAGGAATAACTGACCCCATGGTATTCATTCTCTCTCTCTCTCTCTCTCTCTCTCTCTCTCTCTCTCTCTCTCTCTCTCTCTCTCACACACACACACACACACACACACACACACACTAGATCACTGGAAGGAAAGACAATTCAAATAAAGATAAAAAAGAGATGGGCCATTGTGGACATATAACCCAGTATCATATGCCCCAAGTGGCACCACCTCTCTAGGGTTTCAGACAAAAGCCTTTTCCATCTTTACCTGGAGATGTCAAATATTGTACCTGTATCCTCCAGAATGTAAACAATATGTATTCATAAATTACTATATCAATTCCCAATACACACAAGCTGTTACATACCGGTACATACATACATACATACATACATACATACATACATACATATGGAAACTCATACAAGTCTGTTTCTTTTTGAGAGAATAACCATTTAATAGCTACAGTGGTACCTCGTATTACAGACGGGATCCGTTCCAGAGACCCATCCGTAACGCGAAATGCCCACAACTTGAAGCACTGCATCTGCACAGACACGCGGTGCAATTTGGCGCTTCTGCGCATGTGTGAGCAGCGAAACCCGGAAGTAACCTGTTCTGGTACTTTCGGGTTGTCGCGGGACATAACGTGAAAAGACGCAACATGAAGCGGACACAACACAAGGTATAACTGTACTGCCAAATGGGGACTATATATGAGACTATTCATCTGAGAAAGTTGTTGCATTATTTTCAGATTTCATGCCCAGGCATGCAAGGGCTCTGATGGAACTAGTTTCACATTTTTACTTGTACGAGAATCCCAGCTATTTCCATAAGGCAATTTTATACTCAAATATCATCTTAGAGCAACTGATGAAAGCAACCCAGCCTCCACCAGAACATTAATGAAATGGTTGAATAGGCTTGAATTCTCATTATATTTTTACAAATTGATAGGTTATATGCTCTGCTTATTGAAAATAGCTCTAAAATGTTGAGCAATTTTTTTTTAAAAAAACTCCAGTGCTGTTTATGCTGTTTTTCTTGGAGTTTGAACAAAAATGTGTTCCTCTTTGGAAAAGTGTCGGGTCATTAAAGCCAAAACTTTAGCCAATACTTCATGAGAAAATTACAGAATTATGTCTGTTTGCGATTACCAACACAAATTTCTCATGAAAATCATTCCCCCTGGAGCATTCAAAACTAAATGAGGAAGAAAGACTAGAATGTGCTTAGTGTGATCAAGATAGCATTTCCCGCCAAAACGCTTCACAGGGATTCCTTTTTAACATCTATATCAAGTTGTTTATACAAAAAAGAGTGTTAAAAGCTTTAAAGCAGTTCACATGTTTACTGCAACACTGCAGATCCTGTACATCGAATCTGAACAATTAGGTGACTGAAACTCCACTGTATGATCTAAGCATCAAAATGTAAGCAGTAACACAGCATAGAGAGTTATCAAAATACTGACAAGTATGAGAGGCTTAATTTTTTTTTACTTAGGAATGCATACCCTGCTTTTCCAATAGAGCCCTCAAAACAGCTATCAGTAAAAATTCCAAATACAAAAAACAAACAAGCACACACACAAACTCAATCTCCATCCACAGTGGCTTTCCAAAAATGGAACACTCATCTTATGCATTGGGAAACAAAAAAAAAAGTGTGCTGTGCTTTATTGCAATATTCACTTTATTGTGGTGTTCTGGAACTGAACCCGCAAAATCTCCAAGGTATGTCTGTATCTTTAAATATGCATTTTTGAATGTATTTTCTTACAAAATATTTATTGCTTAACATGATTTATCTAAATGCATACATTTCTAAACCCGTTTTTATCCTACCAACATAGTGTAGAAATATCTAAGATACAGGATGTACAACCACCTTGGACTTCCTCTTGGCACAAGCAAGAGGTACGAGAAAGGATTTTTGCCAGTGCCAATCTTTCCAAAATGGAAGAAAATTAAAGCACCCCACACTGTGAAATGTAATATCTCAGATCAAAGGAAATATCCTTCTTTTAAAAACTGTGCAAATGAAATAAAAGGTGATGCATAAAATCCATTTGTAATTTATAACATGACAGAACTGATTGTGATTCGGCTATCTGGACATTTTTAGTTGTTCTCTCTCAGATACATTTCCATGTTTAATGTATCAGTTGAAAGCACGCCATGCTTTCCAAGGTTATATTCTGTGAGATCCCTCCCTCCTTTCAGTTTAATAACTTTATTGGTCCTTTAATCTCTTTGAGAGTCTTTAGTGATTCCAATCACTACAATTACCTTAAAATCTAATATGTGCACTTCTAGTGTAACTGCAGAAAAACAGGGAAACACAGTCAGGGATTCAATCTAAATGTAAGAAAGAAAGATTGCTTATCTGTAAGCATTGTTCTTGCATAAGATCATAAACAGTCACAAACTCTGGGTCACAAATGTTCAGACCGTTACCTCTGAACCTTATAAGGTGCTCCCTAACGCTCTATGAAATTGACATGTCCAGAGAGGTGAAGATGGTGCACTTGACATGAGTGCTTCAAAAATGTATCAATATGAAATGAGCCAGGGTAAGAGGATCTATAGGAGCATCTATAGGAGGCAAAAGGGTATGTGCTTCCATAGGAGGGTATTTGCTTTGCGGTAACTTAACAGTTCTTGCTTCCTTTGTTCCCCTGGGCAGCTCCAGACATGGGAAACTAGTAAGGGACCTTGCCTGAATGACACAGGATCACCCCTATTTACTTTGATGGGAGAGCCGCCTGTATCACTAAAGTGAAAAGGGAGACTCCTGCATCAGACCAAGTGGTGTACAGTGCCCTTCACCGGTGTCAAAACTGCTCAATCCCACAAAGAAGTCCTAAGTTAAAAACCTTATATGCTTTTTCTCCTAAGAACTATAACAATCAGGCCAAACCTGTTACATTAACAACATTTAGGTGCTTTCAATGATTATGCCACTGGCAATGAGTAATGTGAAACAAAGAAAGCATTTGTTGCCCAAACAAGCATATAAATATGTGACATGTTGCAAACTTGCATAAGGTGGAAACTTTTGCATGGAATTAAACAGCAAAGCACAATAACCTCTGGCTTGTAAAGGGGTGGGTGGTCACATCACCAGCTAGAGGCAAAAATACAGGTCATGCTGGGTGCTGAACAAAGAACACAGACCAACCTCCTTTAGCGAATAATTTCCACTGTTTTCAAAAGCTACCAAGATAAACAGAACAGCAGAGAAGTGCATCTAACCTGCTGAACACAAATAAGTGATAATTCTTCAAAGAACAGAAATTGTTGCACAATGTAGCTGCTACCAACAGGAGTGGAGAGTGTTAAATCACTAAAATAACCATGGCTGTTCACAAATAAAATATTAGACGGTTAGTTCAACTAAGAATTTTGAGAATCACAAGAAAATTTATTGTACACTGTTTTAAGTATGGCTAGGTTCTACCTCCAATGCTGCTGAATACCTGTTTCTGGGGGGAAAGGTCGGGAAGCCACTATATTTTTCTGGTTTCACTTGCAGGTTTCCCAAGGGCATCTGGTAGGCGACTGTGATAACAGTGTGTTGGACTAGATGGGCTCTTGGCCTAATCCAAGCCTAAACTAAAGGTTTGGATCCAGATTTTCTGAAAGAGGTTCTACTCCTGGGATGTTCCATGGAGGAAGTGGGGGGAATATATTTTTTGCTGGTTAATCTCCCTCCCCCCCCAAAAAAAATGCTGTTTGAAATCCCCTAAGAAGCTTCTCATGAGGTGCTGCTGAGGGCTCCAGGTAGAAAGAGGCAAAAATTGCCTCTCTTTCCTCCACCAGAAGCCTCCCCTGGATCAGAGTCCTTTCCATGAAGAGAAAAAGCTCTTCTTTTTGTGGAGCAGCATGTCTGGATCCAACTCAGTAGGTGCATTATTCCCCAGAGTAACCAATTTTTAAAAAATCAAGATCTTTTTAAAAGAAATGAACTGAGGTAGCTGCAAAACAGAGATCCAGTGAATGGATATACAGTTGTAGTCTTGTTTTCCCCCCCTCAAAAGGATAAAAAAAATATTTTGAAGAGCTAGAAAGATCTAATTTAGTTAAATGGCAACTGGCAATATTCTTATAATGCATACTACAGAATGCTGGATATTCCTATTTGTTATGCTCAAAGACAGCTGGGAAAACAGCAAGAACTGATACTGTCAATTAGTAGGCATTCAATTGGTACTTACGAGATTACGTTTGGAAGTATCCTATGAATGCTCATATAAGGGAATGAAAGATGTATGTAATTTTTTTCCAAAACCAATCCTACGTATAGGATTCAAGAGGAATTTAATCAGTCCAAGGTTTGCATGGTCAGGAATCTCCCCACCATGGGGCCCACTGACAAGAACCCTTGGACCAGCTGCAGCGAGGCAGTAGATTCACTGAGGGAGGAAAGGCAACGGAAAGCATCTTGGCAAAGAGCCCCCTCATACCAGGAGTCAACAGTGCATTTAATATCCTGAAACAAACACCAATTCTAAAAATCAGGTCAAGGAAAAATGACAGGACACTGAGTTAGCATATATTGACGCCAATGTTCTTGGAGATGATGAGGATTGAACCTGCGACTTCAGTCCCCACATGGCAAGAGAAGGTAGGCCTAATGCTAAAACAGAGACATGAGGAAACCCACCCCATCAGAATCACATTTGCCTGTTATCTTCATAGCATGCAAAATGCCCACTCCAAGATTTTTTTTAGCTCCTACTCCACACTAGGATGAGGCAGCTTTTATACATCCATAAAAATGGAATATTTAATTAAAAGTAATATAATCGGCACTATCCTTCTGGATTCTTAAAAGTTAATTTCAAATAGATATGTTGCAAGGGCTGTGGTTATTTTAAGATATTTTATTTACTCTGGCTTGGAGCAATGTGTTAAATATTATCACTATAAAACTTCAAAGCACTACAAAAGTCTGGTTTTGGAAATGGGAAAAACGTGCCGGCTAAAGCAAATCTTCTCTACAGAGATGGGAGATTGGCTTTGGGCTCAGTGCCCATGGAGAGATATTTAAAGGGGGGGTCTGAGGCATTCAAATGTTTTCGACATATCACTTCATGGCTTTGCTTGTTTATTTGGCAGGATGTAAATATCTGTGAAAAATTTAATAAAGTGCAGATAAAAATCTGCTTTAAAGAGATTCCCTTTTCAGCCGCTGTTCAGCTGTTTGGTGACATTACTATGGCCTTTAAATTAGCGCCACAGATGACACAGCTGACTAGAGGGTTATTCTAATCAGTAGGGAGTCTCAAGCCATCATGAAGAAGATGGCCTCACGGACTCCAGTAACAGTTTCCCCCCCTGCATTCTGAACTGCTCTTTTCCATCAAAAAGAAGAAAAAAGAGGGGGGGGAGAGATAAAGTTAATTGGGTCCTCCCTTAAAGAGGGGACATGTTGCGGTGAGACCTGGCAACCAAACCCTGTGTTGTGGGTAGGTATGATTGGATAGCCACAACACCCAATTGGTAGGTCCCTTGATGCTGGGTTCAATCAGGCCAATGGGACACAGGCTAAACGGATCAAGGGACCTATATATATATATATATATATATATATATATATATATATATATATACACCTATGCACGTGACCCAGAGCTTCCTCTTTCGGAACGTGCATCAGAACACTAGCAATGTGTCCGCTGCAAGCCGAGAGAAAGAGCGATCTACCTTCGACGATTCCGCTTGGTGATCTGTTTCTATTATTCCCCTTTTCCTTTCTTTGATTTCTCCTTTAGCCTTACTCCCGATTAATTCCTCTCTTTACCTTGCCTTTCCCTTCCTCCCCGAGGGGCTTTTGCCCCACGGGGCTGCGGCCCCTCGAGCTTTTGGAGCTTGCCGCTGCCTTTAATTGGCTGGACGGCTTGGCTTCACGCAGTGGCTCGCTCCTTTCCCCAGCTGTGGCTGCAGCATCGGGGCTAGGAAGTTCTTGAAGCCGATTTATTTAATTTGCAGAAAGTCCCCTCTCCAAGTGGCTGCCTTATAATAGTTTAGGGGTTTGTGGGGGAATTTTACCAGGCCGGGAACCTCCCCCCCCCCAATAACATGACCACTATTTTATACCTTCTTCTTCTAGCGCTCGTCGCCTGTTTTGGCGGGAGCACCATCTTAATTTACAAAGCATTTCATGCAGCTTATTATTATGCCTGTTGAGTCAGACAAAAAGTGGTGAGGGACATTATCTAGCAACAGAGGGGAATTGGCTGCTTCAGAGGACAAAACAGTTAAGTCAGACTATCTCTGGCATGCTCTCAATCACAACAGCCAGCAACTCTCCTCCTTTACTTTTTCCAACAGCCAACATCTCCCAAAGCTGCCACCATGCAGTTCTAATGGTGTATGTTAAAAGCCATCACTGCTACCTTCTGTTGAGTGGGGACACTATGCTGTCTTGTAGTTCAGAAATACCAGACACTGAAAATATTTTTTGATCACCACATCACTTGGATTTAGTGCAGGTTATGGACAAAGGGGGATGTTTATGAACCCTGTGGAGATGTCTTGACAGGGCTGGTCAGAGGAGGAAGGGGACAAGGGTGCAAGATTGGATCCTGAGGGAGGCCCTGATCTAGATACTGTGGAGGCAGATAAGTAGATTGTCATGGGGATAGCCCTGCCTTAGAGGTATTTGACGCCCTGACCAAGCATCAGAGCTGCCTGAGTTGACTCCAGTAGCACGTCATGACAGTAAAGCACTCCTCACCCTTGGGGCTAGAGCAAATTGAGAGCAGGGCAGGGATGTGGCAATGGTTACAATGGCACAAAAGCAGACCCAGTTTATTCATAGGAGTGCCCACTTGCTTGCCCAGTGGCTCAGGAAGACAACCAAGTGAATGACCCTTCAAAAGGGGAGCTCAGGGGGCATGTCAGGGGTTGTGACAATGTTATAGTTTATGCCTATCCATGTATCCTAAACTCTGTTGTAACTTCTGAACTGTGCAATTTATAACACAATCTATTTTGGGCCTTCAATAATAATCCAGCTGAGGTCAAGAACTGAGTCAACGAGTGGGAGACAAGGCAGGTGGGATAAAAACTACATGAAATAAAACAAGTGGGTTCAAGGCCTTATAACAGTTTCCTTTTCTAAGCATCATACATTTACTGAGAGGAGAAAAGAGAAGAAGGCTACATAAACTTCAAACATTTAAAGCAGAGTTGAAGTACATGACTTTCCCCAAAGTATCCTGGGAACAACTGAACTTTATTCCTCACAGGCCTACAATTCCCAGAACCCTTAAAAATGCAATTCTCAGGATTATTTGGGGAAAGTCATGTGCTTTAAATGTGTAACATTTATGCAGGCCCGGCTCTAGGTGTAGTCCCGGTGGTGCGGGGCGCCAGGGCGCTGGGCCGGCAGGGGGTGCGCTACGCGGCAAAGCCGTGTGGAAAGCCATGCTTTCTGGCAGGGGCGCCGGAGCGATCTCCGCGCCTCAGTGCCAGGGCGCCCGACCTGCTTGAGATGGCCCTGCATTTATGCAGCCCAAGCATTCTAAACTGGAACATGAAGTTATTGTGGCATACAGAAGGATGATTTAGAACCACTGTGTACCAAAAGAGGCACTTAGAAACTTAATTTGAAAGCTAGAATATTCATCTACCAGGTGTTTATTATTTATATTTACTGGGTTTCAAGCTCTTATCTTCCCATTGGAATTGGCCATGCTGCTGTGTGTATTGTGATTTGCTCCAATGGGATCCATCTCCAAAAGATATGTAGCCCCCAGCCTGTGCCATCTGGAGAAAAAATGCAGGATAGCTGCATGCTAATCTTTTGCAGTAAACACAAGGAGTCCCGTGGCACCTTCAAAACTAACAAATGCACTGTAGCAGAAGCTTTCATGGACAACAACCCACTTCATCACACATCATACATATTATCAAGTGGCCGCTACTCCACAAAAGTGATCGTCACAGTTTTTGTGTTCACCTCTGCAGCGCCACAAAAGGTATTGAAGGAAAGATGTTTATCAGGAAGAAAGCCTCTATCGGCAAAATATGATTTTCACTACAATCTTGTTTTAGAATTTTGAAATGCTATATGACATTGTAAAAAGGTAAAGGTAAAGGGGCCCCTGACCATGAGGTCCAGTCGTGTCCGACTCTGGGGTTGCGGTGCTCATCTCGCTCTATAGGCCGAGGGAGCCGGTGTTTGTCCGCAGACAGCTTCAGGGTCATGTGGCCACCATGACAAAGCTGCTTCTGGCGAACCAGAGCAGCACACGGAAACGCTGTTTACCTTCCCGCCGGAGCGGTCCCTATTTATCTACTTGCACTTTGATGTGCTTTTGAACTGCTATGTGGACAGGAGCTGGGACCGACCAACGGGAGCTCACCCCATTGCAGGGATTCGAACTGCCAATCTTCTGATCAGCAAGCCCTAGACTCTGTGGTTTAACCCACAGCGCCACCTGGGTCCCTATATGACATCGTACTTAATCCTAAAAGACATGCTTTTAGATATCTAGAGCTGAGTTGAATCACGGGGGGGGGGGGGGCAGTTTACAAACATTTTCATGGTCTTTAAAACTATTTCCCACATTATGAGTGTTTGTTCAGGGAAGAACTCAAGAGGTATCCTGTTCAGACCCGGGGCTGCGGGAGCCGGTAGAGGTGGAGGGCGAGAATAATCAGGCAAGTGGAGAAGACCACCAAGCATACAAGTGTTCCTAACAAGCCTGGAACTCAACTAAGCTATTTTATTGTCTTGGGCAGACTTTGACTCCACCCAGGCTCTCACTCTTTCCTCAAGAGTGCAGCACCTTTTAGGGATTGCACAGGGTTATAGAATAGACTTTCCATAGGAGGAGGTTCATCATCTTTGTGGTCTTCCTGGCATTTCTATGCATCTAGGCCTTGTAAATAGCTAAGTAGTTTGGGCCTTTGTTTTTGACCTCTGTTTAATGTAGGAGATGCTGAGCCAGCGCAAGCAGCAACTGAGCAGGAAAAACAAATAGCCTCCCATGCATTGTTGATTCTTAAGGGAATATTGATTAATATTTTTGTGGGTGCTACAGAAGATGCCACTGAGCACACTGGCACATTTGGATATCATGCTGGTGATTCCTGCCTTACTGGTTGATATGATTATTAAAGGAATAGAAGAAAACTTGGAAATTTCAAAACTTTACTGAAACAGCAACAGAGACCGATCAAGGGGCAACAGTAGCAAAGAATTATGAATGACAGCTCAATGTGAAAGGAAGGGAATTTCAAAAGTGTGTTACAAAGTCCTTGAAAAACCCCTTTCCTTTAAAAATTGCTCAATGACTCTTTAAAAAAATAGTTGCAGTTGTAAGACACATATGAAAAATATTTGAATGACTAGAAAATGAGTGGGAGGCTGCATCTGGATGCTAATTAATGCCCCCGCTCCAGAACTATCCAAATATATCATCATCTTGGAATGGAATGTAAGGACAAAGTGGTGAATTACATTCTGCATTTCAGACCACACTTTTTCCTTACCATATGTTTGGATGTCAGGGGAGGAGAGATATCAATCATACCAACCAAGCATAGAATACTTGGGGGTTTGGGCCAAAAACTTGATTCCTGGTAAATACATATAGTTTTTGAACGTACCGGTAAGTACTGTTCAATATATTACTTCTGAAGAGAACCTTTTTCTTCTATAGCTCTGGCATGAAATTCCTTCAAGCTGTCTTTTCAGAAAGTACAAATGCAAATCAATTTTCTTCCCTTGCTGTCATGCTAAAAGGCAGCTCATGCAGAAAGATGCTTTAAATTACTAAACAAAGACAATCTTGCAGGGCAAAATAAATTACTAAAAAAAACTATGCTCAAAAGTAGCAAGTGCATCAACAAATGTCTGTTATTTCCATTGTCATCACCACATAACGTTTACTGAACTGGACCAAATGATGTCTTTCACCAGCAATCTGACTTACGGAGTAGATATTGTCAGATACTTGAGAGGAAGTTAGTCATAACCTCTTGACATGGAGTGACTTCTGTTGTTGTTCACTCTCCAGTGGCCATGACCTAGGGCCACTTTTGCCAGCAAATTAACTTCTGCACCCACTGTTCCCCAATACAGTAGTACCTCAGGTTGCAAACTTAATTCATTCTGGAGGTCCGTTCTTAACCCGAAACTGTTCTTAACCTGAGACACGCTTTTGCTAATGGGGCCTCCTGCTGCCACCGGGCCGCCACCACGTGATTTCCGTTCTCATCCTGGGACAAAGTTCTCAACCCGAGGTACTACTTCTGGATTAGCGGTGCTTGTAACCCGAAGTGTTTGTAACCCAAAGCATTTGTAACCCAGGGTACCACTCTATTGATATTGATAACCTGCACTAACCAGGACTCACACATCAGAAGGGTGTACACAATTGGTTTATATTATTGCTCAACCACACTGCTCCCTACAGATTTGTACCCTTGACTTCCAGTTCCCTTAATTCTCCTCAAACTCTCCCACCTTCTTCTTTGAAAATCTTCTCAACATACAGTTTATTTCCTATAGAATTTTATATATTGCCCCATAGATAACACTAAAATGAGGCTGCAGCTGAACAACTGGGACACCATTATCCTTTGCATGTGAGAAAGCCCAATATTGAATCTGAAGGATTTCTGTTCATGCCTGCTCACTCAATACACTTTTCAGGCCATTCATGCTTTATTGCACGGCACTCAACAATTTATTCTATACACTTGTTATGCCTGGAAATAAAAACTGGACTCATAACTACAAGCAGCTAATCAAAGTGCTGGCAGGAACCATTTAAGGCATGGGTAGGCAAACTAAGGCCCGGGGGCTGGATCCGGCCCAATCGCCTTCTAAATCTGGCCCACGGACGGTCCAGGAATCAGCGTGTTTTTACATGGGCATCCTTTTATTTAAAATGCATCTCTGGGTTATTTGTGGGGCATAGGAATTCATTCTCCCCCCCCAAAATATATATATATATACCGGTAGTCCGAGGGTCTGAGGGACATTGGACTGGCTCCCTGCTGAAAAAGTTTGCTGACCCCTGATTTAAAGAAACAAAACAAAAAGGGATAACTGCACATGGCTTGGGTATTGTTGAGACAATTTATGATTACTCGTTTAAAGAGAGCCATTAAAATTAGCAATCAGTGTAATTAATCAATTAAAATTTTAATTATACGGATCAGAACCCCTATCCTTAATTAACTGTTGAGGATGATAAACACAGAGAAATCAGGACTAGAGACACATGAAGAGCCAATACAAATGCATCAGTCCAGTTTTTGTCCCAAAATTTCTTAAACAAGAATCCTCCATGTGGCTTTTCCCTCTATGTGTATCTAAAGCTAGGAGACTCTTTCCCTTTCATTGCAAGATCATGGGTCTTCATACTAAGAAACAGGCAACTGCAGCCAACAGTGTGCCATTGAAATCAACACCAATATGTCTCTTAATTGGGGAGGGGGGGTCTCCAGGTGCATGTGGGGTGGGCAGGGGAACATTCTCCCTCTCTCTTAGGGACATTCCTGAACAACAATTTTAAACTGAGGACATTGGGCTAAATTTTAATAAAGGTCAAAATAGGGCTGGGAAAGACTAATGCTTGCAGACCAGGACAGCTGCTGTCAGTCAGAGCAGCTTTTCCCTACCTGGTCCCTTCCTGGTGTTTTGGACTACAGTTACCAGCATCTCTGATCTGGCCATGCTGGCTGGGAGTCCAACAACATTTGGAGGATACCATATTGGAGGACGCTGGTATAGATACCACTCAGCTAGTTTGACAACAACAGCAACAGCAACAGCAACAGCAGCAACAACAACAACAACAACAACAAATACCTCGCCCATTTGGCTGGGTTTCCCCCACCACTCTGCCTTCAGTAGAAGTTGTGTACAGGCTTTCCAGTGAATGTCATAAATTAATTGCGTGTTAATTAAAACTGGTCAACTGCAAGGAAGGAGTGCTTATGATAGGCACCAGCCATACTGATAAGGAGGTCAAAATATGGGCTAATATTTTGAATTACAGTACATATCATTGGTGGAAACATCTCTAAATAGATGTTAAAAAACTGCTTCTGACTGGCATTGAGAATTGTGGATGAAGAAATCCACAGGAGAGGAAACAATATCCTCTATAGACATAATTAAGTGAATTGCTTTAATACAGTTAAAACTTTTAACCTTCACAATATTCGAAGCGGATACAAGAACTGCTTCTATTTAAAGTTTGTATGAACAGTCTATGCTGCACTAAAACTTTTACAGTGATGTAAACCATTGAAATAAATTATCTTAATTTGGTCAGATCTATATTCATTAACTGTATTACCCACCAAGGGAATAAAAGACAAATTTTAATTCTACTAATGTATTTCACTTGTGCATTCGTTTGGCACTATAGTAATTAAGGGCACTGTTCAACAACGTTCCCTTACTCTTCACTTAGGTTGAAGTCCCAGTGGGACAACAGCAAAAATTTGGCCTAACTGTGAAGTGTTGAGCTTGTAATAATTTTAGGTGTGGAAATATTAATTTTGTGAGCCTGAAACATATATTCTGAAGCACTCTAGATATTTATCTTTTAGTGCCCTTAAGCACTGTGAATTAGAACATTCAAGTAATCAGGAAACAGTGCAACATTCAGAGTATACAAATAATGAAGAATCATTACATTATGAACCAGCCTCACCAAACGTCAAATGGAAATTCACTGAGGAATCATGATGCAGACTCAAAAGTGATTTTTTTAAGAAGAGAAAGGGGGGGAAACTTAGGGATTTGCAATTCAAATATGCCCAATGGTTAGAAAAAATAATAATAAAGCATATATAATAGATTGATCAATGTGACTTGTTAAAAACAATTTTTTAAAAGTAAACAGTTTATTGGCTGAGAGCATTTCAATGCCACTGGCCCTCTTATTAACAATTACCATGTGGATTTTTACAATGAAAAACAACCTGTATTTATTGGAAGAACTAATATGGTGCTCTACATTCGTCTAATGTTTTCCTATAAGTATGTATGTGAACTATAGTTTTGTTTAACACAAAGAAATTGTTTCTAACTGTTAAATAAATTACTCCTGCTTTTTTTGGCTCCAAAAGACTAGTATTCAACCCAACACACCTTTTCAGGTTGTCTACTGATCCATGTTTTAATTACTGGTATCTACAAATTTTGTTTATGTACGTTATGTACAGGAATGGACCAATACATTTTGCTGCCTAAAGCAAAGCCATTCTGCATACAGAAGGCAACTGGACTGACAGCTGAAATGTACTTCAATGCTGGTGATGGGACAACATCCTCTACTGTGCCTGAGGGCAGCATAATAGCTAGTTTCAAGAGTGCAGGACAGGCTTTGTGGTACACAGAGCTTGCCCTCCAACACCTTCACTCGCCAATCATCAATGGCCACTATCTGCCATGTGAGAAAGAAGAGAAGCATCTTTATATTTTATATCATTTATTTGCCTTTGCCCTTTAGAACTGTAAGACACCTTGGGTTTCTTGGCAGAAAGCCAGTACATAAATGCAATAAATAAATACCTCGCCTCTGCTCCCTGTCTCCCATGTCATGCACGCTGCAACAGGGGAGAGCACGCAAGCCCAAGGCTCATACTTATAATGCTAAACTGTGGTTTAGGGTTTTAAATCAACCTCTAGGACACTGGTGATCAGTGGTGAATTTAGTGCCTTAGCACACACTTGTTTAAATAACAGCAATATTATTCTCAGGTTGCTTAAACTGGCCAGGGATATTAGCTGATGTATCGCAAGCCTGTGGTAACAGTTGGATAAGGAGAAAAATTGTATTTTCTAAATGTGACGTCACAGACACTCTGAAGGCTATCTGTTGTCATAACAGGTGGAGATTGCATTGCAGGGGGAGGGGGACTTACATATTCAAAGCAGAGCTGAGCTTCAATTTCTCAGATAATAGTATTCTGAAACATTTTTATATGGGGAGTGGGTTCCCCTGAAAAAGAATGCAACAAGTCTGTCTGAGATTCTCCCAGAATGAAGAAAGGACCCATAGATTCTTTAAAAACATATATATACATAGATAGGTAGCTAGATAAGATTCTTGCAGGTAAAGAAAGAACAACCCAGGAACCTAGCACCTCATTCAAAAGGTTTAGTTCTCCTTAACATCTAGACCAAGATCATGGCCACTGGTCCCATCACCTCCTGGCAAATAGAAGGGGAAGAAATGGAGGCAGTGAGAGATTTTACTTTCTTGGGCTCCTTGATCACTGCAGATGGTGACAGCAGTCACGAAATTAAAAGATGCCTGCTTCTTGGGAGAAAAGCAATGACAAACCTAGACAGCATCTTAAAAAGCAGAGACATCACCTTGCTGACAAAGGTCCGTATAGTTAAAGCTATGGTTTTCCCAGTAGTGATGTATGGAAGTGAGAGCTGGACCATAAAGAAGGCTGATCGCCGAAGAATTGATGCTTTTGAATTATGGTGCTGGAGGAGACTCTTGAGAGTCCCATGGACTGCTAGAAGATCAAACCTATCCATTCTTAAGGAAATCAGCCCTGAGTGCTCCCTGGAAGGACAGATCGTGAAGCTGAGGCTCCAATACTTTGGCCACCTCATGAGAAGAGAAGAATCCTTGGAAAAGACCCTGATGTTGGGAAAGATTGAGGGCACTAGGAGAAGGGGACGACAGAGGACAAGATGGTTGAACAGTGTTCTCGAAGCTACGAACATGAGTTTGACCAAACTGCGGGAGGCAGTGCAAGACAGGAGTGCCTGGCGTGCTATGGTCCATGGGGTCACGAAGAGTCGGACACGACTAAACGACTAAACAACAACAACAAACATCTAGAAAATAGAGAGGTTCACCCAGGGATAGTATTTAGCTGCTCCTAGTGCACCTCTCTCTGGTTTTAAAAATCAAGCGTGTGCCACTTAGCTGCAGTAGGCTATCCTGCAATCTTGCAGGAATATGATGGATTGTTGGGTTATTGCTCTGTATCTGTAACTGCTGCATGAAGAATCTCGACATTTGGCTAGCCAGTCTCCTCATTGCATATGAAGCTGGCAATATACTGTAGTTATTTCTAAAGCAAGTAGTGGTTTTCACAACAGGCTTGTGTATTGGGTACAAAACACTGCTTCACTTTTTCCTGAAAATTATTTCTGAAGGATTAAACACTATTATACACCACTAATATCATTCCTGGAAGAGATCCATAATTTTTTACATGACTTATAGAATACACAGGCACCCTTAATATACAGAGTGCCTGTGTATTCTATAAGTCATGAACTCAACATTTTTGCAGCCAAGAATGGCAAAGAAGCTAATCTAGGATACATCATTTTATGGGGTAGAATTAAAGGAAACCTTTATCTCAGAGCATTCATGCTTTCTTCAAGAAGTGTGCTTTGTAATATAATGTGGGGTGATACATATATTCAAGCATATTTTCCTAACCAGCAACTACAGATGCTACTCTCTAGTTCACCAGGCTTCAAAAAAGGGGCTGCCAATTATTTTACATTACTGAAAATTGTGATAATTTGCACCTGAGTGGACAAAGGAGCACACACACATTTTCAAATGCTTTTTCAGTGATCAGATGATGAGGTCCAGAGTAGTGTAATGAACAGCAGCAATTTCTTTATATAAAGGGTAGCTCTGTTCTCTTAATAAGTCACTCTCTGCAGCCTTATGCATGTTTGTTCATAATGGTGCTGAAGAAATAGACAATCTGCTAGGAGAGCTTGCACTGACAGTGAAAAAATTCTGAAATTCTCTGCAAAATGAGGAAGGAAGATGTAGTCTCTTATTCCTTCCCACAAAATAGAACTTCCATGCTGTGAATTTAAGAGCCACTACGGAGCACTGGTTGTCTTGTCAGGCTACAACTGGGAAGACCCAGATTCAAATCCCCACTTAGACATGAAGTTCACTGGGTGAACTTGCATCAGTCACTATCTTTTAGTACAGCAATAGATAACATGGTACCATCCAGATATTTTTGAATACCACTCCCATGATCCCTGATCATTGGGCTGCAGCTGATAGGAGTTGAAACCCAACGACAACTAGGCAGGACCTGAGTCATTACATAACATAAAACATGGGTAGAGAGTTTCCTGGGGCATCCAGAGATGTAACATTGCAGGATTAAAGCCAAGTCACAGGGGTGGAACAGACTTCCTCGGAAGGTGTGGTGGACTCTCCTTCATTGCATGTTTTTAAGCAGAGGTTGGATGACCATCTGTCATGTATGCTTAAATTGAGATTCCTGCATTGCAGGGGGCTGGACTAGATGACTGTTGGGGTCCCTTCCAGCTCTACAATTCTATGATTCTAATTAGTCTTTGCTGAAAAAGAGACAAGCCTGATCCTCTTCAGAAAATACAGAAATAGATATTGAGTTCACCACAAGCCGAATAGGCTGGCTGGCTGGCTCCCATTCATTCACACTGGATGATTAATAGATGAATTACAAGCATTGCTTGTGTAAGATCCTATAATGGGTTCCAGGGATCAACTGGATGATTGCAACCTCCTGCTTGTGGCTAGCATTTGCTTGGGTCAGCACTGGCTCATCATTTATAAAGCATAGACAAGCTAAGTAAAAGCAAGTACTCTTTAGCCATAGAGCAAACCTAGTTTGAACAACCAAGACACTACAGAGGGCCTGGTGTAAAGTCATTGTTTGCCAAAATAGATACACAAAGTCCATCACCCCGGGCATGAAGAAAGCACATTACTTAACTACTATGCCTAATAATGATTGATAGACCTAGACCACATGATTTTCTCTGAGCTGTAGCTCAGTGCGTGGAGCATCTGTGTTGAATGCAGAAAATCCCAAATTCAGTCCCTGGCATCTCCAGGCTAGGCAGGTGAAGACCCTTCTCTGAAACTGTGGAAAGCCACTGCCAATCAGTATAGACAATAATAAGCTAAATGGGCTGACGGTCTGACTCAGTGTAAGGCAGCTTCCTATGTTCCTACATCCTTCTTTACAGTTGTTTAAGCCAGTAACTCCCCTTGTTGTGGCAAAGGGGCTTGAATAACTCCAAGGAGCTATGAGCTATGCCGTTCAGGGCCACCCAAGATGGACAGGTCATAGTCGAGAGTTTAGATTAAATGTGATCCACCTGGAGAAGGAACTGGCAAACCACTCCAGTATTTTGCCAAGAAAACTCCATGGACATTTTAAAAAAATGAGAAGCTTTGAGAAGCGAGTATTTCCAAGGCATGCTCTGGTTCATGGGGTCACAGGGAGTCAAACACGACTAAGACGACTAAACAACAACAACAAGCCAGTAACTATAATCACTTCTACAGCAGTGAATTCCATGCACTTCGTAAAGTAGTACTTTATTTTATGGTTTCTGAATCCACTGTCTGTCTATGTAATTGGGTGCCCACAATTCCTATGATTATGAGAAAGAGGGGAAAGTTCTCACTCCCACTTTTTTTTCTGTCATGCCAAACTTTATGAAGCTCTGTCATGTTTGCTCTTATTCACCTTTTTAAAAGCAACAACAACAAATAATTTAGTCTTTCCCCCATGGAAAGATGTTCCAGTCCTTGATCATTTTGCTTGCCCTATTCTAGTAGTAAAATAAATTTTACGGGATAGGGAGAGTAAAACTGGGTAGAAGGCATTCCAAGCAGTTCCAACACAGATTTATATAAATTCACTATGACACTAGCCATTTTATTTTCAATCCAGTTTGTAATAATCTCTAATGCTGAATGTTCTTCCTTCTCACTGCCACTGCAGGCACTGAGGTATTCATCACCACTCCAATACCCTTTTTCTGAACTGTCACAGCAAATTGAGTTCCTATAAACATATGTATAAATTTCTTGCCTTGTTTCAACATGCATCATTTTACACTTATTACAATGAATCTCATTTGCCATTTTGTTTCCCATTCGTCCAGGTCTGGAGATAATCCTTGGGGATGATTTGGCATCATCCACAAACTTGAGTACATTTAAGAGTAAGGCTCCCAATAATGCAAAGAGATCTCGCATCAAACAGAGTGCCAGCCAGATTAGAAACAGTGTGCACTGCATCTGATCTGATTAGACCACCCACATCTAAGGTAAAGATAATGTTAATGCAGGACCTTCCAGTTTAATTAAGTCCACCCCTTGGTGAAGAGAAAGATAAGAAGGGTGGAGGAAGAGTGACATGCTGTATCTGTCACAGGGCGAAGTACCACCAGAAACTGCCCAATGTGTTTACAAGAGTAAAGGTAAAGGGACCCCTGACCATTAGGTCCAGTCGTGACCGACTCTGGGGTTGCGGCACTCATCTCGTGTTATTGGTGTACAGCTTCCAGGTCACCTCACTCTATAGGCCAAGGGAGTCAGTGTTTGTCTGTAGACAGCTTCCGGGTCATGTGGGTAGCATGACTAGCCACTTCTGGCGAACCAGAGCAGCACACGGAAACACTGTTTACCTTCCCGCCGGAGCGGTATCTATTTATCTACTTGCACTTGACGTGCTTTCGAACGGCTAGGTGGGCAGCAGCTGTTAAGTAATCCAAATTCCACTAAACAGACATAGCATATTAAACACTAGAAAAATGTATGCATTAAAGATTTAAAACAGGGGGAGGAAAGGGGTTAAAACCAGGAATTCTCCTTGCATCTGGTCTATCATTTACAAGCCTCATCCTCACCCTCCACAGTGTTATGCTCCATTCTGCTCTCATTATAGATTTGCTTCTACTGTTCATGCCCTGTTAAACAATTTCAGTTTAATTAATTACCCCACTGATATGAAATCACCAAAGGATCCTTTGTTTCTAGGTACATACAGACTCATTAACATCAAATTTAATAGATCTTTAAGGGGGGAGAGCCCACACATACAAAAAAGATACTCAGAAAAAGAGGTGAAAAGATTGCTCTGTTAAGTAACACCATTCAAGTATCTTTTGATATCACTGCAGATCTCAACAGCAATTGTGGGCTTGGAAATGCACAAAATACAAAACTATCAGAAATATGTAAATGGAATACCTTTTTTTTTTAAAAAAAGAAGAAGACCACTCTTAAAAACTCCCAGTTCAACTTGCCTTGAAAGATGGATTTCTAGTGTTAACAATAAGAAACCAATAAAATGGACTAGGTGGGAGCTGACAGAATTTTCACTCTGAGCATCAGCTCTGCACAATCAGGCTTGAAGATGCCAAAGGTACTGTACAGCAGTCTCATACAATCCATCTATTGGTGGACTGTACTACTTCAGACTGTGCATGGGGAATTGAAACCTGAATGCTTCCCCATGTAAACATCTCCTGGCTGGTTGCAAGGCTGGTCTCATTGCAGCCCATTTATACTAGAAAGATTGTGCAGGAGGAGGAGAACTAAATTCAACCAGTATGATAGAGAGAAGCAGGGATTTTTTCAGTTGGAACTCACTCAGTTCTAGCACCTCTCAGGTGGGTACCCATTGCCATTATAAGAGAACAAGCGAGGCGCTCATTGTGAGTTCTGGCACCTCTTTATTTAATAGAAAAATAGCACAGGATAGAAGGATTTTAAGCCTTAGTTCATAAATACCAGTTGTACATGTGCTGGGATGTTTTTATGTGTGTGTGTGGGGGGGGGGGTTATCAAATGGAAATTACCCCACCTAAAGTCTGTAATAGTACAGGCCTGTAAGAGACGCATTGCACAATATTGTGTTTCAGCTCTAACATTGGCACACATGCACCCACAGGGACGTACCCTGATGCCCACAAGATCTCCTCGCCCGCCCCTGAAATGGCTTTTAAAAAGCAATCTATTCTAGCCAACAGAATAGGTTGCCATGTGTGCTTGGCTGCAGCCTGTGTGCCGTGTGATGCTCACAACAGTGTCTCCCGTCTGAAATGCAAACATGGGCCCAAAGGTGGCAACCCCTGCTAGATCCAAAGCATTTGCATCCAACTTGTTTTCTGTTAAAATATTGCCATATCCTTCCAACATGACCCAACAGGATGCCCACGCTAACACCACTACCATTTAAAATATAGGTAAGGGCACATGGCGTTCTGCGTGCCTGCATAAATAAAGGTTTGGATTGAACCTGTGTTATCTAAAGACACGTATGTTACCTGTTCTTGTCTCTCCAGCCATTTATCTACCATGGGATGGGTGGCACTTAGTGAAGAGCGAGCATTGTCCCTCTGAAACTGGGTAGACCAGCTACTGGTGTCTCGTGGGAGGCTTCTGTAATTTTCATCTTTCTGTTTCAAAACAAAAACAGGGAAGAAGGTGATACAATTTAAAAGCAAAACACAAAAACACTATCTAAGGGCACTAACCATGCAGCAGGTTTTCAAAAGAATGACACACCAGAGACAGACTAGAAATGAAACAGAATGTATCATTTCCAAGTTTAGGTCTCTATAGAACAGCACTGAAAGTCTACGTATGGCACTTTTATAGCAAGTGTGTCCTAGGGGCTGTTAAAATGCAATATGCATTTGCACACTCACAGGCTGCTATGTTTTCCCTACAGCAGTTCTGGAAAACTCATATGCAAAATGGACCTTCTCTTTAAAAAAATATAGCAGTGGTGCAAACGCTATGGTGAGTGTGTTAGAAAACTGCAGGTGAGTGAGTGTGTTAGAACCTGTGTTCTACCAGGGGCTTCTAACAGCTTCAAATAAGGTGTAGCTATTAAGATTTAAGGCAGGGAGAGGTATAGAAAGTGGGGTTAGTTTTAAAGGAATATAGAATATTAAAAACCCTGACAGACTAGTCTTTAATCAATAGGAATATTGAAGTGCTTAAACACTTCAACACCAGAGTACCCTGGCTTACAGGTTAAGCCTGGATTCTGCTAGCGGAAAAGGACAGACACAGTTTCTTCTGGGAAAGAAAAGGCAGAAACAAGTTTTTCTCAAACTATGTTTATGTTGAATCCAGGGAGAAGAAAGAAGGGTCCAGCCAATGGGGAAGGATAGCAATCCTGCTTGGGACAAAGACAATCCTAGTACAATCTCTTTTGTGTTATGTTACATATCTATGGGTGCAAACCTTAAAGCAATAAACAGCACTCTGCCTGTTTATCTGTGCCCTCTCTGATACATATGTGGTTCTGGTCCCCAGACTGAAGCACAATAAATATAAAAAAGGGATTAAGGTCCTATTAAAATGCACAATGGGGAAACAAGAGGCAAAGTAGCGAGTCACGGAAAGGGCCCTCCATAGTGGAAAGGGAGCTGGCTGGAATTTAATAGTCATCCAAAGGCCTTGACAGAAAGCAGCAGGTCAGGTGTATGGCAGAATATTGCTTCTCGTTCCATTTCCTCTTTGTGTCAAAAACCTATCTGCAACTGCTAAGAGCCAACAGCAACTATTTAAATCATCTGATGTGGTGCAAAGCCAAAGCAAAATCACAGTTGGGGAAAAGAAATATGACTTGACGTGAGGGAAAACCACTTTAAACCATAATTTATTGATGTGACCTTGTCATATGACAGATCTCCAGCTTCTCTGAATGAGCAAATGAGCATCCTTGCAAGGAAGACCAGGTGGATAATGAACTCCCACTACTATATTGATTGGCAATTACCATTTTCTATACATACTTCTAGAACAAGGCTACATAATCCTATTCTATGCAAAGAATAAACCTCCAGACAGCTACTTTTAAATTATCTCAGAACAATATGGGAATTTCAAAGCATACATATGTACTTCAGTTCGACATCTAATTATGGGCTACAACCTATTTTTGCAGAAGTGGGACTTTCTGTGTGAGAGCTAAGGTCTAATTCTCAGTGAGCTGTACCACATAAAGATGTACGGTAGGAAGATTCCTAATGAGTCCCCTGCATATGAAACAGGAACATGTAGCCTAAAGTAGTACAGCCCTGGCACAAGTTGACCACCCAGTGAGAATTAAGTCGTTCGTGGGTCCAGTCACGAACGACTCTGGGGTTGCGGCGCTCATCTCACTTTACCGGCCGAGGGAGCCAGCGTACAGCTTCCAGGTCATGTGGTGTCAGGGGACCACCACCAGCGATCAGCAGAGAGCCCAGCCCAGTGGTGCCGGGCCTCTCCGACAAGGAAGACCCCAGCGAGAGGGTGCAGGAGGAGAGGGATGCTGACAGCTCAGAACACCCACAGGGGAGGTTTCTGGGGAGAAGCAATTGAGCAGCTCAGGAGGGGAGGGGAACGTTGTCCCTCCATCCCCCCAGTTACGCAGAGGGGGAAAGCATTGGGAGCAGAAGAGGAGATTTAGGGCCCCAAGGCTACGTTGCTGGAGGCAGTCCCGCCGACCGGCACTTCCGGATTCTGACTGACTGAAACGGTCATGGACTTTATTGCTCTACCTTTTACATATGTATATAATTGTTGTTGTTGTTTAGTCGTTTAGTCGTGTCCGACTCTTCGTGACCCCATGGACCATAGCACGCCAGGCACTCCTGTCTTGCACTGCCTCCCGCAGTTTGGTCAAACTAATGTTCATAGCTTCGAGAACACTGTCCAACCATCTCGTCCTCTGTCGTCCCCTTCTCCTAGTGCCCTCAATCTTTCCCAACATCAGGGTCTTTTCCAAGCATTCTTCTCATGAGGTGGCCCTTCATGGATCAATGCCTTGTCCCCTTCATGGATCAATGCCTTGTCGTGGTGAAGGGGCTTGAATAACTCAGAGAAGCTATGAGCTATGCCATGCAGGGCCACCCAAGATGGACAGGTCATAGTGGAGAGTTTTGACTAAACATGATCCACCTGGAGAAGGAACTGGCAAGCCACTCCAGTATCCCTGCCAAGAAAACTCCATGGACAAAAACTCCATGTATATAATAAAACTCTGTAAAAGCCAGTTACGAAGTTTGGAGCCTTTTACTCGTGTGAAGACACCTAGGCACCCTGACATGTGGCCAGCATGACTAAGCAGATTCTGGCGAACCAGACCAGCGCACAGAAACACCGTTTTACCTTCCTGCCAGAGCGGTACCTATTTATCTACTTGCACTTTGATGTGCTTTCGAACTGCCAGGTGGACAGGAGCTGGGACCGAACAACAGGAGCTCACCCCGTCACAGGGAGTCGAACCGCCGACCTTCTGCTCAAGCCCTAGGCTCAGTGGTTTAACCAACAGCACCATCCGCATCCTCCAGTGAGAACTAGGTCTTACCAAATGCTTTGTAATCTCAGCACAATACCTTGTATAGCCTCTAACTTTTGACAGGGGGAAAACAAATTATAGTTGACTTAACAGGGGGCAGGGCAGACAAAAAAATGAATCTGCAACCTGGGGATCACCAATGAGCTGTGAATATTGCATTCTGTTCCTTGCTCATGGGCTCTCATGCATGGAGTTTTCCATCTCCAACAGGAACTTTCTGCAAGTGTTCTTCTTCTGTTTGTGTGATGAGACAATGTGGACATGCTAGCTAGAACTTCTCTGTGTTCCAAATTATTTTTCCTACTGGCATATTATTCATATCCCACAGCGGGTAAGTAGCATAGCTGCCAAGTTTTCCCCTTTTCTCGCGAGGAAGCCTATTCAGCATAAGGGAAAATCCCTTTAAAAAGGGATAACTTGGCAGCTATGGTAAGTAGGTGGGACTCTATGTAGGGTTTAGATTATATATGTTAAAGCAAAAACAAGAACAGCTTAGTGCTTTGCTATACAGATTTCATTCTGACAATTATTTGATGTGTAGGTTATAAACAGTGTTGATGTTTGAACACATAAGCTTTTCATTTGTTATAAATGCTGTTTTCCTGGGCTATATGTTTGTCACAGGTCAAGTGGAGCAGACAGGAGGAAGGGATGTCCAGGCAGGATTTTTGGATTCTGGATTTTCGAAGGGCGTTAGGAACATTCTTCTACCAACTATTTAATCATCCAGTGCTTTACCAGCTGCACTGGCTCCCGGTGGAGTACAGGATCAGGTTTAAGGTGCTGGTTTTGACCTTTAAAGCCCTATGCGGCTTGGGACCCTCGTACCTACGGGACCGCCTCTCCTGGTATGCCCCGTGGAGGACCTTAAGGTCCACAAACAACAATACTCTGGAGATCCCGAGCCATAAGGTGGCTAGATTGGCCTCTACTAGGGCCAGGGCATTTTCAGTATTGGCCCCAACTTGGTGGAATGCTCTTTCACAGGAGACCAGGGCCCTGCGGGATTTGTCATCTTTCCGCAGGGCCTGCAAGACAGAGCTGTTCCGCCTGGCCTTTGGGCTGGACTTAGTCTGACCCCTGTGTTTTCCTCCCTCATGGCTTGGATTTATGGACTACTTAAAATGAGGCTGCATTTTAAATTTTAATACTGTATTTTAATCTGTATTTTAATTAATTGCTTTTTATGCTTTATTGTAATTTTATTGGTGATAGCCGCCCTGAGCCCAGTTTTGACTGGGGAGGGCGGGGTATAAATAAAAATTTATTATTATTATTATTATTATTATTATTATTATTATTATTATTATTAAACCAGAACCATATTATTTGCACTGCTGCATGGATATTTTCACTAAAATTGTGAACAATGGCTTACCAGGATGGTGCAACTATGCAGGTTCCCAGAAAGAGCTTAACCATGTGCCCTGGCTCAGATGGCATGCTTAGTCAAAACATGGCTTAGTTCACTGTGACACAATATTTCAAAAGACCTGGGAAGAACAAAGTGACTGTGAGTAACTCTCTGGGAGTTTGCATGATCATGCAGTCCTGGTTGTTGGAGAACGCCCTGGGGGTGACCCAGCAGCCCCAAACTCCGAGCGCCCTCTGGTATCCGCAGCTCTGGAAAAGGCATTTCTCTTCTTCTCCAGTGCGCTTCAGCGACATATATCAAATTATATAGGCACACTAATCTTCTAGCATAACACAGCAAGAAGCGTGAGACATCGTAGACCTAACCTACGTATTTATTTACATACTACTTACAGACAAAGAAATCATGGCGTTTTCTCTCTCTTGCTCAGAGAGGGAAACAGACAGAAGTAAAAGCAACAGTACAGTACAATAGTACATACAGCGGAAGAGATAAGACAGGCATGTGATTTACACCAATCTCATCTGCAGCATCGGAGGCGTGAAATACTAACACTGGTATGCAAAGAGAGAGAGACCGACAGACTCATTTCATCATGCTTTCAGCAGGTTTCCCCTAACATACAGGTGAGAATAGTCGAAGGACCAATATGCAATTAAACAACAACTCCCACCCCAGCAATTTTCATCATGACCTTTGAGACAAAGGCCACTTTGGAGAAATTCTCTTTACTCAGCATGTCAGGCACATGTTTCAAGGCTTCCTCTATAATGGGGACATAGAGACTAATTGTGTCAGTCAGCGAGTGACTTGTTACAAGTGTTTGTATATATTAAATGAGACGGACACCATTGCTTGGCAGTCTCTATTCCCCTCTGGGTAGATTCAGTTTATTTTATCATTCTACAGTGCAATTTAACACTCTGCCTATTTCCAGATGATTTTAGAGCCATGACCTTGTAAACTAAAGCAGACAGGACAGGTGATGTCCCCACGACATACAGAGGGGCCAGCTCCAATGGCACAATATCAGGGATCTATTAATCTTTTATGTACGCCACCAAAAGAATAATGGAGGAGAAAGAGAGCACATGCACACTGTAAAGATTATTCTAATACAAAATAGTTAAGGGAGGATGAAACAGGAAGAGTATTTTAAAAAATAATAAAAATTTAGTTCTAATTATTAGGGAGACAAGAGGGGGAGAAGGCATTTATCTCAGATTCTTCGATGAAAAGCAGGACCAGAAAATCTGCATTCTGAGAAAGATATTGGGGGGAAATGACCACTTGTTACCCATCCCGATTATCAAAACCCTTTCAAAACTGCCTGCCTCTGCAGCTCTATGAGTAAAACTAATCTCTTACACATAAAGAGTAGATGATTAGATAGCAATGCTGTGAGAAGATAGCAGACCCTTTCATAAGCCAGTGCTGTATTTTAATTCCAGTGCCCTTACACTCATAAAAAGCTCAACATCCCAGGTTAAATGTGTTTCCCTGATACTTTTTTATTATTCTTTTTTTATTATTCCCTGATACTTTTGAATGATAAACAAGGTCTGACTAAAGCCAAAAAGTTTTACAGAAAAGGCAATTATTAAGGTCAGTGGTGATAAATGGCTCTTCCACTAAGCAACCAATATTCTGTTTCGACAGTTGGCAGTGGAGAATATGAACCATACCTGGAGAATAAAGTCCAAGTCAAAATGCCACAGTCATTTTATCTTGTTTACAAAGGAACAATCACAAATGATATCCTGCTTGTATGTACACATGCAAAACCAAAAACTCTGAACTTAAGTACAGTTCACATTGTTATTTCTCAGGCCCCAAGAGCTCTGATGAATTCCACTCCCACTCCCCAATTCACTCTCCACTCATTAATCTCACAGTAAAATCTCAATAAAGATAATGCAAAACAAACAAAACAGCATATGGTGATTGATGTAGTGTAATTACAATGCACGAGCTGGGCTTTAATCCTGCTGGTAGTTTAATAAGACCAAAAAAATGAAGAGACACAAAACTGTTTGTTTCCCCCAGGTGCATTTTAAAGAGGAAAAACTACCATATACCACAAGAAATACTGCCTCCTTATGTAGACAATAATTCAAAATAATCCATCTGCATTATATCTGCTCTGCAAATCCTATGCAGTCAAGATGAAATTCACCTAAGAATCAATTCCAACTTCTTTCTCAGTATTCGTTATGATCACATTATGCTTCTAAAAATCCTGTGGCAGCATTTACCCATTATGCTTAAACCAGGGTTTAGTAATACATGACCAAGCCACCATAAGCCTGTGTGAAATACTACACTTGGACACTTCCAGTCCCACCTTTTTATCCAAGGATCTCACAGTTGCACACTTTCCCATCTCTCCGCATTTTAATCCTAACAACCCAGTGAGGTGACGAGTTAGGTAGGTTAGGCTGAGAGCCAGTGGCTGGCCAAAGCTCACGCAGTGACCTTCATGCCCAAGTGGAGATTTGAACCCTGGTCTCCCAGGTCTTGGTCTAACACTAACAACTATACCACACTGACACCGTTCGATGAGCACTTCAGGAATTCTGCCCACTAGATCTTGCTTTCTTTTAAAATGCTGTTAAAATTTTAAGTACAGTCATACCTTGGTTTAAGTATGTCTCGGTTTGAGTATTTTCAGTTTAAGTACTCCGCGGACCTGTCTGGAATGGATTAATCCACTTTCCATTACTTTCAATGGGAAAGTTTGCTTCAGGTTAAGTATGCTTCATGTTAAGTACAGAGTTCCGGAACCAATTACACTCATACCTCGGGTTAAGTACGCTTCAGGTTGAGTACTCCACGGACCTGTCTGGAACAGATTAATCCACTTTCCATTACTTTCAATGGGAAAGTTCGCTTCAGGTTAAGTACACTTCAGTTTAAGTAGTCCACAGACCGTCTGGAACGGATTAATCCACTTTCCATTACTTTTAATGGGAAAGTTCGCTTCAGGTTAAGTAGAGACTTCCGGAACCAATTGTGTTTGTAAAACGAGGTACCACTGTATTTATATGTAACTTGGGGATATTTTCTTGGTAAAAGGCAACAAATAAATGCAACAACAGCCAAGTTCTAGCTCAGGGTGGGGAGTTTTTGCCCTCCAGATGTTTCTGGTCTACACCTCCCATCAGGCATGGCCAGTGGGAATATGGGAGTTGCAATTCAGCAGTATGGGGAAGGCAAAAGGTTCCCCAACTCTATTCTATTCCTTTTAAGAATCCTATCATTGTAAGATCAGTGGGCAACTCCTTTTTCTGGAAGGGCCAAATAGAAATTTTAATCCTGTTCATCATCTGCCACTTCTCTTGGCATAATGATGGTAAGAGAGAAACAAAAGCAGAAATTAATTCTGCCCCAAAAGGGGCACTCTGTGGCACAGGAAGGTGTGTAAGTCATGCTGTTGTGTGTGTGTGTGTGTGTGTGTGTGTGTGTGTGTGTGTGCTTCCTATCTATCCAGTTCTCGTTACACGAATGCCTAGCAGGCCAATTTACTTGCTGACAGGGACAGTACTTATATATCGCACTAGCTCTCAAAAAACAGTTATCAACCATGGGGGAAATGCATAAGTCCTAATGGGAAACTCACTAGGAACTAAAAACTTCTTTCCATTTTGAAAAACAGCAATGTTGAAATTCATTCTTATTTTACACAGTAAATAGGATTTTAGTTTCATTCCACTACCATCCCATGCCTCCCAAAACATTAGCTGCTACAACATAAAAGTAATGAATCCCTACACAACAAGAAATAAGATAATAAACTCTCTCTTTCGCACACATGCTCTTTTAATTTTATTTTTATGTCTGCTTTGGTACATTTGGCTTTGAGTATATTATCCCCATATGAAAAGCAGACAATAGATTATCAAGTTCCATATATATATATATATATATATATATATATATATATATATATATATATAAAATCTCCCCCACAGAAGTGGTATATACCTTTCCCAACATTAGCTAGCTGTGTTAATTGCTTTAAAAAATTAAGCAATTGTGAGACATTTTCTCACTCCTTGCAAAAGTACAGCTCCGCTTCTCATTTGACAAGGACTTGAAAACATTAAAGTCTGACAACAGAGTCAATTAAAGTTTGGTTTGATTTACCCTTCATATTTTCAAACTTATTAAATTGCAGATTTAGAATTTAGTCTGAAAAGTTAATTTAAGTGCAAACATCTTAATGTTTTGATTCCGGAAGTGGAGCCAAAATAAGCAGTTGCCACAAAGATGACAATGGTATCTGTATCACCTTAAAGGCTAACTTTGAGCTCTCATAGGCAAGTGACCATATGTCCACTGACATTTTAAAAGATTCAGCAGCTTTTCAGGATGGATTTGGGTTCTGGGTGATGTTTAGAATTAAAAACAAGAGTCATTTCTCCTTTTGTCAGCTCCATAACTATGACAAACTGCTGCAAGGTGCAATCATACCTTATGGCCTGGATCCAAAGAACTGTGTGGCTATTTCTGCATTTTCAATGGAGCTTTGGATTTGCATTTCTTGATGGCCCCAGGACAGGACCCCTTGGAAATAGAGTCCTCTGATAACTGTAGTTCTGAGGAAGAGGCGGACACACTCCCTGGTCTGTCCCATGTGGGTGCATGGACACCAGAATATCCCCTAAACCCCAGTGAAAAAACCTCTACTGCCTGACTATGGTGACTCACCCACAGACTCCTTGGGGGATCCTGAGAGCCCTGAGAAGGGAGCTGTATATCTGGAAACCCCGTTACTCTGAAGGATCCCACAGTGGCAGAAGTTACCAACCCTTTAGGAGGAAGCACCCAGGGAGTGGGACTACCAATCTGTGACCACGTAGTCCTGCTATAAACCAGTCATTTGGTTTAGGACCTTGCTGACTAAAACTTTGACTTGCTTTGCAGAAGCACTATCCATGGTCCTGAATCTACACCTTGATCTCCCTCCAAGATAACTGTGCCTCTGGAACCAGGACTGTCTGACGTCCACCCCTTGCTTTGGCCATTACCTCTCCCCAGTGGTGTGCATCCTTGCTGATAGCAACAGAAAACAACTCCTACTGCAGACTTTTTGAAACGGACAGGAATTTTAAAAGTGATTTGTTATATGGCAAATCACTGCCGCTGAGAGGTCAAAGTCCCACAAAGCACACCAGTATGCCTTTGGATGTCTCGTTAAATGTCTGGCCCTGTTTAACTTTTTTATATATAAAAAAGTAGCCCATCAGGATCAGGACAAAAATGCACAGAGAGAAGAGGTTAACCCTGCCTCCTCACATTGATGAAAAGCTCTCTCTATACACACACACTTGCTGTCATCATTTCCATTCCTGTCTGTATTCCTAGATATGAAATAAGGCTACTCTCTGATCTAATACAGAAGACCTATATCTAATATTCTGTTATGCTGTGTGTCAAAGCTCAGCTGGGGTGGAAGAGAAGTACACATGCAACAGTTAAAGAAGCAAAAATATTGGAGTTTACTAACTGGAGTCTGTAAAATGTGACTGTTTCATGGAAGGTATGGATCCTCACAGCACTGTGTATCTAGGTAAATTTTAAGTGAGTGAAACTCTTATGTTACATAATTTAAAATGCATATATTCAAATATATACATTTAAGGTAAGAACTAATTGCCTCCACATTTGCATTCACAATCAAGAGAAAGTAAAATGCAGGTGGCAAATAACTACTGTAGAAAGTTCAGTATCAAGTGTTAGGGCAGAAAGACGACATATTTTCTACTTGTGAAGCCCACCACATAAGATGTAAATCATGTGAAAGGCAAATAGTTTTTAAAGAGCTGGCAAAAGAAGGGAGACATTGTTGGTCACATATAGCACAAAAACCCAGTGCTATTTTTCTAGAAAAAGAAGTGCTGGAACTCATTATAAACCCTTGTTCTCTTATAATGGCAATGATGCCCACCTGACAGGTGCCAGAACTGAGTTCCTGTGAGTTCCAGCTGAAAAAAGCTCCTGCAAAAACCTGACTATAAAATAGTCAAAGGCATGTATTTTTGGAAGAAGACTTGAATGAATATATGAGGATTAGTTAGATGCCCTCCAGATGTTTTGGACTACAACTCCCATCATGTCCAAAACATCTGGAAAACATCTACTTGCGGAAGGTTTAACTAAATAAATGGCATTCCAAAGCTAACAGTTATTGCCTGGCGTCCAAAATGATAATACTAGCTAGTATCTGGAGTATAACCTATTTATTTATTACCTGTGATTATTTATCATCCCCCTTTGATCCAAATAGTGCAGGGATGAAATCCATTGGGTTACATGAGCAGTTCTCAAACTTCTCTCCTCTGCACACCACATGGAGCACTTTAAAGTTGCTGAGGAACTTCACAGACTACTTATTTTGTTCTACAAAGAATATCAGCAACTCATATTTTAATGCCCCTTAATTTCTATAACCAAGCTTTGAAAATGAAACATATCAAACTATTTTTAAAAATAAAATAAAGTACTCTCACAGACAGAATTAGGTCAGAATAAGGAGAGCAGAGGAACTAAAAAACAACCAAAAAGGCCTTTCAAGCCCTCTGTTTAAGAATAAAGGTATATAAGAAAACAAGCTTCCTGCTGCTTTCTTTAATTACCAGTATTATTGCTCATATGGAGATATTGAATTCAGAGAATATGTGCCAAGTTATCCCTTTTTTAAAGTGATTTTCCCTTATGCTGAATAGGCTTCCTCGCGAGAAAAGGGAAAACTTGGCAGCTATGCACAGATCTATAAGGAAATATGGGGAAATGTTTGGTGTGGGAATAATACAGCCACTTCCCAAAATTTGGTGCTACAACAACATGGCAGAACAGCAAGGGCTGTACTGGATGCATAACAGAACTGGGAGGAATCTAAATTTGTTGCAAAAACAATCATTTTAGTTTAAAATAATATGCCATAACAACACACAATCAAATCCTGCAACCCTAATAATCTGGCTACTCGTTGACTGAAAATAAAATCCTGGGCAAGATGGATTCACAGATTCTTAGAAGAAAAAACTGGATCAGTCCAGCATCATATTCTCACAGTGATCAACCAGATGATTGCAGGAGTTCTTACTGTGAGAAAGATCTTCCTGATGTTTAGTTGGAATCTCCTTTCTTGTAACTTGAACACTTTGGTTTAGTTCCTAGTCTCCGGAGCAGGAGACAGCCCTTTAGATATTTGAAGATGGCTATCATATCTTCTCTCAGTTTCCTCTTTTCCAACCTAAATATTCCCTCAACCATTCCTCATAAGGTTTGACTCTTGATCATCTTGGGCACCCTTCTCTTCACATGTTCTAGCTTGTCACTATTGTTCTTAAATTGTACACAGAACTCCAGCTGTGCTCTGACTAAGGCAGAATAAAGTGGAACTTTTACATCCTTGAAGTAACTGCTTCTGTTGATGCAGCTTACAATAGCATTCTACACTGTTTTGATGCTGCATCACACTTTTGACTCATGTTAAGCTTGTGGTCCTAGATCCTTTTCACATGTACTAATGGCTAGCCAGGTGTCTGCCCCCCCTCCCATATCTTATATTTCTGCTGCTGGTTCTTCCTGCCTAAGTGTAGAACCTTACATTTGTTCCTATTGAAATTCACGTTGCTAGTTTGGGCCCAGTTCCCTAATATGTTAAGATCATATTGAATCCCAATTCTGTCTTCAGTGGAACTGGCTACCCCTACCCTCTCAATTTGGTATCACCTGCAAATTTCATGAACATCCTCTAAATACCTTCCTCCAAGTAGTTTATAAAGATGTTGAACAACAATGGGCCTAGGACAGAAATCTGTGGCACCCCACTTGTCACCTCCCCCCCCCCCAAGATGATGAGAAATAGCTAGTGAGCACTCTTTGGGTTTGGTCTGTCAACCAGCTACAAATCCACCTAACAAATATTTCATCCAGTCCACATTTTACCAGCTTCATTCATTTTACCAGTCTCATTCAGTGAGAAGTGCTGTGGGGACTTTTAGCTGTGTACACCAAGCATGCTGCTTGTTCACATTAAACCCACAGGGTTTTTTTAAACTATGGTTTAATGAGATGAGTAAACTGGGTTAGACTTTTCTGTCATTTCCTTCTAAAGGAAGGGCTTGTGCATGTGCATAATTCAAGGATGTAGGTAGGTAGGTAGGAATATATATATATATATATATATATATATATATATATATATATATATATATATATAGTGTAAAACTGCCTGTTTGTAGTAATGTTATCTGTGCAACACCACAGTCAACTTGGTTGACGTAACATCAGGAACAGCCAAGCCTGTGTGTATTTTATCTACTGTATAGTTCTTAAAAGCCAATTTAAAATCTAACCTACTTTAAAACCAATTTTAAATTTGGCTTCCAAGTTTTAGTTTTTAGTTGTTGTTTTTAATGCTTCTTGAAGTTTGGGTTTCCAAATGAAGCAATAATGCTGAGCCATTGAGTAGTGTCTTCTTCAAATGTTTGTGATTTTTTTTTGGGGGGGGGATATAGTACCTTTCTTTCATGACTCCTTGGGCCACCAGTTGTATTTTGCTTGAGGAAGCCTGCTGTTGTGGACCATCTGGTGGGGTTCTTCCGTGAAGGCTCCTCTGCAGTAAAATTGTTCTCACTGACTGATGTTGAGAGACCAGCTAACGCAGGATCACTACTGCGGCGTACATGAAGAGGCATATCTGAAGAGATAAAAAGGACAAAAAAAAATCATATGTAGCTGACGTCCTTAATCTTTCTGCATTAAGTGTGGAAATTATAACACACTCGCTGTGAAACTAAATTGCCGAGTACAGTATATCCCAAACCAGCATGATGGTATGGACTCCAATGAGTTATCTGCCACAATCAACTGACATAACAGAAGGACAACTTGTATTAAGCATCCATGATGGATGCCTATCCAGATTTCTTTGAAGCAGCAACATGAAATTCTGTTACTTTCCCATACCAATCATTATCAAGTCTCAACAACCCTTCTAGTGAAGATACCATAAATATTTCCATTCCTTGTAAGTAATGATTAATAGCATAATTTATCTGGAATACTGTGAAGATTCTGACTAATCCTTTCTCTCCCTTCAAAACAAAACAAACGTCACACAATCCACGCCATTTGGCTAGCACACAGAGGACCTGCTTCATACCAGAGGCTATCAATATAGGGGAGGAGGAGATATTGTGCCCCTTCTCCCCCATGAATTTATGGCAACACTGCCCAAACTAAACATATAAAACAAGCCGTGGATGCTAGAAATATTAAATTTCTTGTTTGTAGATGAAGGGTATCATCATGAACATTTGCATACTAACAGACAGTGGCTTCTTTCATATGATCGCATAAGCTGCATTTGGGTGATTGAAAATTAATCGCAGCACAGCTCACATGTTCTTCCCCCTCTTTCAATAGGAAAGCATCTGTTTTCACTCCAGAGCAAATCACAGCTCCACACTGCATATGAACTTGGTGAACTGTGGTTTGTTCTTACCTAGAGATGGAGAACCTGTGCCCCTCAGAAGGATTTTTGGACTTCAACTCCCATCAGCCTCAGCCAGCTTGCCCAGTTATGAAGGATAATAGAAGTCTAACAATATTGGGAGAATCACACATTCTTAATCCCTGTTTTAGTAAAATTTAGTTTAAACTAACCCAGATTATACTCTGGTTTTATGTTCTGGTTTGTTAACTAGTTTTGACACATATATTTCATGGAGAAGGAGGAGGTTTTTCCTATACAGGAGCAACAGTTGACCAGCCTATTCTTCACGTTCCTTTTAAACATTGCTCCTTTTCATGCATTTAGATATCTTGATCAAGATTGAAAGACTTGTTGTGGTTGGCACAGAACCAAAAGAGCACCATGGTTCAAAGCATAAAGGTTTATATAGTTTAAGGATATTGCTATGTTGAATATTTGTTTAGCAGCATGATTTCCTGCCTTTAAACCTCTTTGGCATCAAGCAGCACCCAAGAGAACCCCAAAGCAGCAAGTTCTCAAGCATGGTATTCGGGAAACAGGAAAAATAAGTAAAAATGAAAAATGCATTTTATTTTCATTAGGCTATCTATTTCCCCTATTTAAATACCACACATTTTTATTACATTCCAATGCACTCAACAAAGAAAACACACTGGAAGAGCTATGTTCACTACTAATGAGGCAAAACAAAGCAAAAAATAATTAGAAACATACATCAAGAAGAATCTATTATTTCTTACATAATATTAGTACACAGTTTATGTGCTTCAGTGAGGCTTTCAAGCACATTAAGCAGTCTTACAAATTGCCAAGGCCAAATCCAGACCTTAAATCTATGTTCTCAAAGCCAGCTGATGGAATTGGGGGAATAGGCTGATGCTAGCGTGTAAAAAAAAAAACAACTCCCATCACCACAGCTTTGGGCTGCAAATATAGTAAGATAATTATCTGCAGCATGAAAAATGCCTGCTTTTGTCTGTGCTGAGATTACTGTCAATCAGTTTCACTGAGTGACTAGAATTTTGATCAATCTTATTTATACATATTTTTTCTTACTAGGAAGCCCCAAACACTAGATGTATAGAAGGTGTTCCAACTTCCTGATAATTGTGGCTGATGTACGGTTGACCACTCATTTTCTAGCTCTACCATCTTATTTCCAGAAGGTATGGCCAGAACTGAGCACAATAACACAAGTTATACCATACAAGCCATTTTTCTTTCAGTCCCAGACACAGAATTGGCCCATTTCACTGCTGCAGCTCACTGAGCTGACATATCCTTTGAGCTATCCACCATCCCCAGATCTCTTTCCTGGGTAGTCAAAAGTCTAAGACAGCATATATGCTTTAATTAGGAGTTTGTAGAGAGATCCACAGTTCAAAGCCAATCTATATTTGCATCCTCCAAGCTCTCTCTCTCTCTCTCTCTCTCTCTCTCTCTCTCTATCTCTCTCTGTGTGTAGTGGTATGAGAAGGGATTCCCAAATTTTAAATTTTAATATGTATCAGAAGAAATCAAAAATAATGAAGCCAGTAATAATACATTCACTGATTAGCTTGCAATTTCCAAAATCTCATTTTAAATTCCTCAACCCAGAAGTCAGTATAATGAGATGCCTAAATACTACTTCTATGCTTCTTTTCATGTGCCCCTTCCCCCTCCCAAAAGATTTACATGCAGGGCTAATGAGAAGACATGACACGAAACTTCAGTCTACTGCCAGCATGAAGTCTTTCCACAGGATGAATCTATATTCAAATGTCAATGATTAGTGCTAATATCCATACTTTACCAACAAAAGTCAATCAGGATACCTAATTGCTTAAACATATCCAAAATGCATTTCAGCATTAAAAGGGGGGGGGTATTAACATTAGCATTTGCTTAAGGCCAGAATCAATGATATAAGTACAAAACAAACAAAATACTCCACCAAAACTGATCTGACATATTCATCTCATCCAGCCTCTAATTAATCACCAGTATTGTTTTGCTTTGTAGTCATTAAGCTCCCCTCCCTCTCCCAACCACATACAAGTCCCCCTACCCACCTGGGACAACATACAAATAAGAATGGAACTGTGAACATTTTTTCCTAATATAAGTTTGTTAGGTATAATGTCCTAGTTTACTTAATTTAGAGATTTCAGAATAATATCCCTGTTAGAAAAATCAAAGGGAAAAGAGTTTAAATAATTAAAACACCAGACGAAAGCATGTGTAGGCCCAGTGCGGTGTCACAAATTCCTGGATGATGGCAGATAGTGTTTGATGTCTAATGTTGCTTTGAAGAGTGGATAAATCAGCAATGAACTCTAATCACAAGGCTTCAAATTCTCTGTGGCACTAATGCACTGTAAATATTGATTTGCTTCTGGAGCTAAGGTGCATTTTAAATAAGTTCTAGAAATAGGAAATCTAACAACACATTGCACAAATATCATAAAGATGTGCAGAAACTTAAGTAGCTTCAAAAACATATTTATTGCTATAAACTCAACAGTAGTTAGATAAACAAAATATGAGAAGGAAATTTTGTGTGCCTGAACAGAAGAGCAGGTTTCTGATTAAGTAAGCTATTACCTGTGGTTAAAACCTCAAAGGATAATAGGATTTGCAAGATAACAAAGTGGAGATAATACCTAGAAGTAATTTCTCAGTAGCAGGTTGAATGGTAGTACCGGTAATAAGAAGTGTGTTTTTGCATGAACATGCATCTGCCTTTCAGTACTTGTGGGTTGAACTGAATTCTATCTTGGAAAATAAATCCCATTCGACCTCAGCTGAACTACTACTAACACTTCCTTCCCCATTCCTACACTTCATTGTAATTATCTTATATTTCTTACATTTTGCCCATATATCTTGCCCTTCTCAGAGCCAAGGGAGATTAACAACAATGATACAGCATTAAAACAAAGTAAAAGCAAAACAAAGTACTGCAGAAAGAAATCATATTTATATTGTACAAATGTGAGTACAAATGATACACTGAGGGCCAAACACCTGTCAGGACAAATAGGTCTCAAGTTGCTATCAGAATGCATATAACAGGTGGGACAGTATAATCTCAGTAGGGAGGAACCCAGAAAAACTCTGCCATATGGAATAGTGAGGATGCAATGGAGACAGCAAAGTGCATGAGCTGTTTACCTAATTCTTAATCCGGTCAATTACCTATAGATACTACAGTTAGGTGCTATGGAGATGTTCAGAGAAAAGTCTCCAAGAGCTAGTTACAGGTAGGTAGCCGTGTTGGTCTGAGTCGAAGCAAAATAAAAAAATTCCTTCAGTAGCACCTTAAAGACCAACTAAGTTTATATTTTGGTATGAGCTTTCGTGTGCATGCACACTTCTTCAGATGCTGTTTGTTTGTTTGTTTAAGTTGAAGTATGCGGCAGAATGCTTTACAAATAAAGAAATAGATGGATGGGCAAACACTTCCATAAGGATGCCACTTAATTTGGTAGACTCTTAATGAAAGAGCACTAACTTCACTGGGTGGTATTTATTTTTTAGTAAAAATGGAAGAAAATGTTCTTAAGGTGAGCAACAGAATTTAATCTTAAATGTCCAAATTGAACAATATTTTTGGCTTGGCTAAGCCACAACATATAGATCCCAACCACCTCCTTATAAGCCTTTCGTGCTTTGCCTCAGCTGCCAAATATTCAACAGCTGAATTTGCAGGCATTTAGCTGGTTTGTCTTCTCTGCCCACCACTCCCCATTTCAAATTTCAGCGATATAACTCTGACAACCAAGCAAATCAAATTCCACGCAACAGCAGTTTCCTAGGTAACCAAGCACAGACACCAACTGTGCAAAGGAAAAGCATGAAGAACCTGCAGCATCCGACCAGGGTGTTAAACAAAACAGGTATATATAAATCACTGAGAACACTGTTGATGTTGATGCTGGCCATTCTACAGTGTAACATTTGGGTTTTTATCTATTCATACTTCTCAATATAGTCCTAAAGGTAAAGGTACCCCTGACCGTTAGGTCCAGTCGCAGACAACTCTGGGGTTGCGGCGCACATTTGCGTTTGTCCGCAGACAGCTTCCAGGTCATGTGGCCAGCATGACTAAGCCGCTTCTGGTGAACCAGAGTAGCACACAAAAACGCGGTTTACCTTCCCGCCAGAGCGGCACCTATTTATCTACTTGCACTTTGACATGCTTTCGAACTGCTAGGTGGGCAGGAGCTGGGACCGAGCAACGGGAGCTCACCCCGTCGAATCGCCGACCTTCTGATCGGCAAGCCCTAGGCTCTGTGGTTTAACCCACAGCGCCACCTGTGTCCTAACCATCCACAAATGCAACTATTGCTAACGGCAATGTTTGGTTTGATGTCAGACGACATAAGCTATAGATACAAATTTTGTCACCCTCTAGGCAGGATTGGGAAACCTGTGGCACTCCAGGTGTTTCTGGACTGCAACTCTCATAATCCCCGAGTCTTTGGCCATGTTGGCTGGGGCTGATGGGAGCTGGAGTGTGACAAATTTTGGTGGTCCAGAGCCTCCTCATCCCTACAACACCCATGAATCCAGCTGAAGTATGCAGGGTCCTTCATCCCAACACTCCAGCTTGGTTTGGCAATTAAGTTTTCTCACATTCAAATCATTGGAAGTTAGGGTTTCAATGGAACAATATTACTACATCAGACATTTGCAGTATTTGCCTTTTGATACATTGCTGTACACATGTGTATGAGTGAGAGAGCAGGAGGGAGAAAGAGACATTTACCAGGACTCAACTACTTAAAAGATTTTAATGCTGTTCTTAACTTTGTCATAGAATTACCCATATGTTTTAGTTTGCTGGTCTCCATAACATGCAGATGCAGATGAAAATATATATACTTTGCAAACGACACACATTTTAATTTTAGGAGACCACAAAGAAAAGATGAGATTTTTTTTACCTTATACCTGTGCAGCATTTAGTCAACAAACCTTCTTTCAAAGCTTTTAATAGGAAAGGTATCTACATAGCAGATCAAACAAGAGAGCTGCATATGAGAGAAATACAGACATCTCTTAGTTTGTGAAGTAGTTAATGTAACTGACCTGGGAAAGCAATAGATTTAACAGTGCAAGTCTGAAACCCAAGAGTTAACATTGCAGTTTATAAAGCTTCCTGATGCTACAGATACCCCTGTCCAGCCTATTGATTTTCCAATTTGTGTATTCAAATGAAGCTGACATTAGGGGACAGGATTGTACAGATGCAGGGAAATATTCTACTACAGGAAATTTAAAATAAGAAAATGCCTATATTTCTAAACTGAAAAGAGTGTGAGTGTGAGTCTGGGTGGGTGGGGTTGTTTAAGAAGCTAGATTAAGAAACACTTTGGAAAAACATTGCTAACCAGGCAATGCAGGAATAAATGGACCAATTCTCACTCAGTATAAGACAACTTTATACATTTACTGTTCCTTTGTATTCATTGGTAAAACACAGAGAATGACATCTCCTCTTGGAAAGTTTAACATCTACCACCACCTCATCCTCCTGCAAAGAAGGGCAAGGAGCCTCACATCACCCACTCTCAATCCAGTCTAGCTAAGCAACAGCCATGACACCAGGGCCGTCTTAAGCGCCCCTCGCGCCATGGTGCGCCGGATCTCTCCGGCGCCCTCCCGCCCCGTTTCCCAGCGCGGTGGGCGGGTGGGCAGGCACAGTGTGATCTCTCTGGCGCCCTCCCGCCCCGTTTCCCAGCGCGGTGGGCGCAGCGCGCAGCTGCGCGGTGGACCGGCGGAGCCAGCGGGCGGGCACAGCTCGCGGCGCCCTCCTGGCAGGCCGGCGCCATGGTGCCCTGCGCCACCCAGCCTATACGTAGGGCTGGCCCTGCATGACACAATGAAAGAACAGCAGAAGCAGCTAATAAATAACAAGTGAGAAGAGGAGCTCAGGGATTTAAAAACAATAATAATATAAATTGTGTGCCTTTGTTTTTCAATTTGATCCTTTTACATGGTTTTGTATGTATTTTGGTATTTTATGCATTGTGACTTGCTGTTATTTTTATTGATTATTGTTTAGTAATTATTTACTGTAATTACTAAGAGAGAAATTTTAATTACAGTATTATTTGCTGGTATTTTGAGACGGGATGAGCTCCTGTTGCTCAATCCCTGCTCCTGCCAACCTAGCAGTTCGAAAGCATGTCAAACTGCAAGTAGATAAATAGGTACTGCTCCGGCAGGAAGGTAAACGGCGTTTCCGTGTGCTGCTCTGGTTTAACAGAAGCAGCTTTGTCATACTGGCCACATGACCCGGAAGATGTACGCTGGCTCCCTTGGCCAGTAAAGCGAGATGAGCGCCACAAACCCAGAGTCATCTGCTACTGGACCTAACGTTCAGGGGTCCCTTTACCCTCCCTTTACCCTATTATATTCAAATGAATTATTGAATATTACTTTGATATTTTATTTATTTTAAAGCTTGCAAGCCATCTTGTGTATCGTAGTATAGAAAGACAGTACGGTATACAAATCAAAAGTGAAATGAAATGAACATAGACTTCTATAAGGCATCCCTGTTTAGGGAAGTTTTTAATTACTAATGTTGTAATGTATTTTTAATCTTTTGTTGGAAGCTGCCCATAGTGGCTGGGGAAACCCAGCCAGATGGGTGGGGTATAAATAACATATTATTATTATTATTATTATTATTATTATTATTATTATTATTATTAAACAAGGTATAAACTGTATCCCTCAATATATTCCTCAGAATGGTTGTGAAGCCAAGTAGCTGAAAACCACCTCCCATCCCCATATTTTTGACTCTCTAGAAATATGCAAAAGTGACTGCAAAACAGTTAACCCAAAAGGCAAATGTACATAGCAAAAATTGGTGTTTTGAAGAATTTTAAGGATATGATTAATGTGTACTCTCTCCCCCCCTTTCCCCAACTGTTTTCTTTTTTTTTAATTCAGGGTGCGGGGAGGAGAACATTCATTATCTACTAGTCACACTCAACACAGTTTCAGATCAGAAGCCAAACATTGGGTATCATCTGACAGTTTTAAGCCTGTATGGTAGAGATGGGGAAACTTTCTTTCTACAATTGATTTTGTTTTCATAGAAACCTACCGAAAGGAAATGCCTTAGAAGCCTCACATTTCAGACACCAAAGAGTGTTCCGACCCATGCCTAGGGATGTGGGTAGAATGTTAATTTGGCGAGTTAAATTTCACAAAATGTGGGGAGAGTGGCGCCTTATAAATGTGAAAGCTGACTATCTGGAAGACAGGGTGAGTCAAATCCTCCCTGTAAACTTTTATCCCAGGACGAATTTCCCCAAACCAGTGTGGTGGGTAAGTGGATTAAAAGATTGAATTTATGTTTGTTATGACCTTAAACAGAAGAATTGCCTTCCTGACTCAAACATTTCATTTTGTTTCCAGCGGTGGCTATGCTGGAAGCTCAGAGATGAGACATGAAGTGGAAGATATGAAAATACCTACTGAGCCAAACAATCAATGCAGCTCAGTAATACCGGTATATACCGTACCTGAGCATTCTACAGCCTGGTACTCCCAGATGCTGTTGGGCTACAACATTCATCAGCCCTTGCCAGCATGGACAATGGACAGGAATGATGGGTGCTAGTACCCAAAATATCTGGAAAGCATCAGGTTGGAGAAAGTTAATTTCAGTTGATTTGCAGTGCAGAAAGATGGCATGAATTACATAGAGGATCTTATGCAACTGAGCTACAGCCTTTCCCTTAGGCCATGAGCCAAGTGGAGAAACCACAAACCAGCCTCCTCCAAGCTGGCACCCTCCAAATGTTGTGGACTACAACTCCCACATGCCCCAGCCTCCATGCCCAATGGCCATGAATTATGTGAATTATCCACAACATCTGGAGGGTACCACATTGGCTATACATGCCTTGCACCTTCCTCTGGCCTTTATAGCCAGCATCTGGTGCAAAAGATGTATATTTCTCTTCCTTCACCTCCTCCAACTGCTCAGACCCCTCACCATCCTCCAACTATGGCTCCTATCTTGCGGGAGGCACAAAACCCCCCAAATTGCTACCCCCTTCCTCTGGATCAGCCTCTGCTACCACTTCCATTCACTCCTCAGAACCCTGCTAGTTCCTGGTTTACACTAACTGGTTTATTATTTAATCAACTTTGGTAAGTTTGCACTATGGTTTAACAAGAAGCAAAGATCACAAGATCAGATTTTAAGAAGCTCACCATCGTATAATAGAAGGAAAACAAATTTCTAGTATTGTGCATATCCACACATCTCACTGCTATACAGCATTCATGAATAGGAAATGAATGCACGCAGGTTTATAAGTGTTTGACGATTCCTATTCTAAAGAGTTCACTAGAAACTTTTAAGAGGAGAATCTCTAATTCCCTTAAATTACTGATAATGGCCCAAGCAAATGGAGAACAATTATGATGAAAATTGAATGCTACCCAAATGCCAATTTGTTGCGCATCCTGAATTAATACTTTGTGCGTATTCCTAGTCTCCTGCAGTATAAACTAAATGCTGCCCCAAGCCATTTCTTTATTTATGCAGCTTCCAAATAATGCTTATTATCACTATAATAATCATATCCCCTTGTATCAAGTCTGTATGCACCACTTTGCATTTAATAAACAAACTTAAAATTATTAGTTGCATTTATTATTCAAAACAGTCTTTGTATGGGAATTAGGTAACAAAGTTAATGCCCAGCCCACTAGTACAATCTGCAAACTGTACAGAAATGGCAAGAAAATCTGAGTGTGTTGGTGAATAGGGAAATCAGATTGTCTGCCATGACAGTCTATCAAGAGTTCTTCTCACTTCAGGGAAAACATGAGATTCTGGTGGTTTTTTGTTTTTGTTTTAAAGGTAGACCATGCAAACATGCAGGTGTGGTGTAAATCCCCTGTTCTAAAAGTCCATTTATGTTTACATACATTACTCTTTATAAAAAATCTGCCCATTCCTTCAATAGGGGAACAAGGCAGCCTAACAATATGAAAGCCAGCCCAAGTTCCTCCAATCCATAACTACAAGCTGGAGTCAAGGAAATTTTAGAGAGGAGCAGGGTGGTACCAAGAATGGTGGAAGTACAATTTTGTAAGATTAAAAAAAAATCTGGAGACAGTGGACATATGAATAGCCCTACTTTATCAGGCCAAAGGCCCATCTAACCCAGCAGCCTCTTCTCACAGTGAACAACCAGATGTCAACCAGAAGCCCACAAATAAATACACGAGTGCAACAGAACCCTCCCCACTTGTGATTCCCAGCAATTGGTATGCAGGGATATTGACTCTAACAGTGGAGGTAGAACATTGTCATTCTGGCTATTAGGCACTGGCAACCTTATCCTCCAGGAGTTTACCTAGTTCACTTTTAAAGTCATTCAAGTTAGTGGCTATCACTACATCTTGAGGGAGGGAATTCCAGTTTAATAATGGGCTGTGTGAAGAACTTTCTTTTGTATGTCCTGAACAGGGAATGAAATGGATAGATAGAAGTTTGAATAAAGCAACAGGAGAGACTAGACACTATGCTGGGACAGTGAAACGATCCACTGCAATAAAGGGTGTATGGGGTGTATTATCTCTGGTGGAGGATTCGCCCGCTCCTTCTGCGGTAGTCTGCCTACCTTTGGTCACCACCCTGTTCTCAGCTCTCACCTGTGGCTCCTAGAAGCTGTCAGCATGTGATAGTGACCATACCCCAAGAACAGCTTCGACTGGCCAGCAAAACCAGGTGAGGGTAGCCAATGGGTATCAAACCCTCACTGAGTTAGGGACTTCCACTGCATGCAAAGACAGGCTCTAACAGATTGAGTTACTGACAGGTAGCACTTTGGTCTCCCACTAAGTTGTCTCTAAACCATTATTATTTGCAGCAGACATACAAATAATCAGTCTTAAATGTGCATTAAGCTTAGAAAACCCCAATTTTCTCACAGACAACTGGCAAATACCATGAAAGGCAAATCTTGTCACATTTATTTTCTGTGAAATATTCACTTGCATTCTAAATGGGAGTGCCCATGTAAATGACATGAAAAATTGTTTGCAGCCAGCAGTCAACAAGGAAAAAAAGGGAGGGTGCCTGGCAGTGGGCAAGGGAAATGCGTAGTTGTTTATGAGTGCATGTCATCCCCTAATAAATACTAATACTCTGCAGTTGGCCCCCTTGAGTAGAAAAATAATATTGATGTTGGGGTCTAGAATTACAGTTTTCAACATGCCCACATAGCATGCCTTGTAACTGGAGAGGATTATTTATCTGTCTAATTCACTGCTGCCTTTTCTGTATAGAAGTGGCTCTTCTGGGTCTTAAGCCCCTGTCTTTCCCATCACTTGCCACCTGAGCCTTTTAACAGGGAATACCAGGGATTGAATCTAGGAGAACACGTACTCTGCCACAAAGCTATGGTCTGTCCTGCTGATGTTATGATGCTTATTGACTGCACATTTTCCTTCATCAGAAATAGATCAGAGTTCTATTAAAAAGCAATCATCGTCCCCAGCAGCTTAGACTGAAGGTTAGCTGCTCTGCTTTTGGGACATAGCTTATAATTATAAGAATAATTGGATGCCTTCATCTGCCCCACCTGCAACAAACATTTCTCTCCTGTATCACTCTTTACAGCCACTGCAAGCACTGTGACTTTCCAATACTTTGACTTCACCCCACAGGCACACTCTTCCATTGTCTCCCAAGACAGATGGATGCCAGCACAGTACAGTACAATAAGAGCACAAGAAACTTGCTAACAGCCCATCTAGTCCAGCATCTACCATGGCCAATGGGCACTGATTATTTATTACTTATGCATCCTTGACCCTAAAGTTCCAGGGCAGGTGACAGCAATTTAAAATACAGCATTAAAACCAGTTTAAAATTAATTACAATCACAAGAATAGGGCAGCCAGAGTAAGGAGGTGGTCAAAAGCCAGGGTAAAGAGGTGGGACTTTAGTATACAATGGTTACTATACAGTGAAGATGCCAGACTCAGATCTGTGAGAAGAGAGTTCCAGAACTTAGGACTGCCACAGAGAATGCCCTCTGAATATTGTGTTTGAGACCAAAACATTTAACTATCTGTGATGATATTTTACAAACTTGTATCCCACCTACCAGTACTTTCTGAGGGATTGAATTAACTACCATAACAATACCAGCAGGGTCAAGTTGACAGCTCTTGTTTGTTAAGTATCTTCATATGCATTCTGTCCTTAGCTGGAAATTAAAACAAACAGCTCCCTGCTCCTTTGATGCAGGGAGTTTTATGAAGTTTTAAGGATTGTTTATTAAAAATGGCAGCCAGTATTTATCTAGTCCATTCACCTTTATTCTGACTGCAGACAGTCTGGAGTGTTTCACATCAAAATTGCTATGAATGTTATTATAGTTTAGAAAGCATGGCTTATTGAGAGTCCCAAACTGTAATTCTGCCATGTTTACTATGAGAAGAATAAATTAAGCAAGTAAGGGAAATATTACATTATTATCCATCTAATAAATGTCAGATTTGCTTTATCAAATACACACTCCTGTCAGCAGATGTAGGAACAGTTTTTATTTTTGGCTGCTTGAAGCAATGCTTCCTACTTTACTTTAGATCCTCTGGCATAGATTTTGACACCCAGACCCACCCATGCAGGACTGATTCTTACAGCTGCTGCCATTACTATTTCATTTCTTTTTTAAGTAAAAAGTTTGTTGGATTTTAAAAACAAACAAGTAGTTGACGATTGACAAAATAATAACAATCCATATTTTATTTATTTCTAATAAATGCATGCATTTATACATTTTGGGATCAGGGGAGATCTCAAATCCTCACAACAACCCTTTGATTGTAGGCTAGGCTGATAGAAAGTGACTGCCCCAGGGTTATGTACTGAGCTTCATAGCAAAGAAAGGTTTCGTACATGGGTCTCCTTGGTCCAAAACTAACACTCTAATAAATGTATCACACAGATTATTACCATGTCTTCATTGCTAGTTCGCCTCCATGTGTCTCGAGAGACAATGGAGTGTGCCTCCAAGTACAAGCCTGGGCAGTGTATATGGAGGTCGTGGGCTGCACAGATGGCAAGATCCCCCTCTCAGCCTCACTAATATGGTCCAAAGGAAAGCAGAGAAATATGTTTGTTATAACATATTACAACAACATTTTAAAATTTATTTAATAAAATTTTGCACCACTTAGAATCATAGAATTGTAGGGTTGGAAGGGTACCATGAGGGTCATCTAATCCAACCCACAACCTTGGGTCTCATGCTCTAGCAACTGAACTATCTTGCAGGCTCACTTGATTGTTTAAAAGCAAACAAACCTCAAAGCAGTTTAAAAATAGAATATGAATACCAAACTGCTGTAACAAAGTGGGGAAAGACTACTGTACTGCCTTTGTGTCTTGCTTTGGGGCTTCCCAGAGGCACTGTGATTGGTCACTGGAAAATGGAATGCTGGATTACATGGGCACTTGGTCTGAAAAGATAGGACTGTGATGTAGAGAATGCCCACAAAATCTTAGGGCTTCTGCCACAGCACAATGAAAGAAGCCATCCCTGAAGTATGATAGCAATGCATCTAGAAGAAAATGTCACACCTAAATAATAATAATAATAATAATAATAATAATAATAATAATAATAATAATTTATTATTTATACCCCGCCCATCTGGCCGGGTTCCCCCAGCCACTCTGGGCGGCTTCCAACAAAACATTAAAATACAGAAATCCATCAAACATTAAAAGCTTCCCTAAACAGGGCTGCCTTAAGATGCCTTCTAAAGGTCTGGTCATTGTTATTCTCTTTGACCTCTGGTGGGAGGGCATTCCACAGGGTGGGCGCCACTACCAAGAAGGCCCTCTGCCTGGTTCCCTGTAACTTGGCTTCTCGTAGCGAGGGAACCGCCAGAAGGCCCTCGGCGCTAGATCTCAGTGTCCGGGCAGAACGATGGGGGAGGAGACGCTCCTTCAGGTATACTGGACCGAGGCCATTTAGGGCTTAAAAGGTCAGCACCAACACTTTGAATTGTGCTCGGAAACGTACTGGGAGCCAATGAAGGTCTTTCAGGACCGGTGTTATGTGGTCTCGGCGGCCACTCCCAGTCACCAGTCTAGCTGCCGCATTCTGGATTAATTGCAGTTTCCGGGTCACCTTCAAAGGTAGCCCCACGTAGAGCGCATTACAGTAGTCCAAGCGGGAGATAACCAGAGCATGCACTACTCTGGTGAGACAGTCCGCGGGCAGGTAGGGTCTCAGCCTGCGTACCAGATGGAGCTGATAAACAGCTGCCCTGGACACAGAATTGACCTGCGCCTCCATGGACAGCTGTGAGTCCAAAATGACTCCCAGGCTGCGCACCTGGTCCTTCAGGGGCACAGTTACCCCATTCAGGACCAGGGAGTCCTCCACGCCTGCCCACCTCCTATCCCCCAAGAACAGTACTTCTGTCTTGTCAGGATTCAACCTCAATCTGTTAGCCGCCATCCAACCTCCGACCGCCTCCAAGCACTCACACAGGACCTTCACCGCCTTCACTGGTTCTGATTTGAAAGAGAGGTAGAGCTGGGTATCATCCGCATACTGGTGAACACCCAGCCCAAACCCCCTGATGATCTCTCCCAGCGGCTGCATGTAGATGTTAAAAAGCATGGGGGAGAGGACAGAACCCTGAGGCACCCCACAAGTGAGAGGCCAGGGGTCTGAACACTCCTCCCCCACCACCACTTTCTGAACACGGCCCAGGAGGAAGGAGTGGAACCACTGTATAACAGTGCCCCCAGCTCCCAAACCCTCTAGACGGTCCAGAAGGATGTTATGGTCGATGGTGTCAAAAGCCGCTGAGAGATCCAGCAGGACCAGGAAACAGCTCTTACCTTTGTCCCTAGCCCGCCGGAGATCATCGACCAGTGCGACCAAGGCAGTTTCAGTCCCATGATGAGGCCTGAACCCCCGACTGGAAGGGATCCAAATGGTCCGCTTCTTCCAGGCATGCTTGGAGTTGTTCAGCAACCTCTCGCTCAATCACCTTGCCCAAGAATGGAAGATTTGAGACTGGGCAATAGTTGGCCATATTGGCTGCATCTAAAGATGGTTTTTTAAGAAGCAGTTTAATAACCGCCTCTTTCAGCGGGTCTGGGAAGGCTCCCTCACAGAGAGAAGCATTCACCAACCCGCGCAGCCCATCGCCCAGCCCTTCCCGGCTAGCTTTTATAAGCCAGGATGGGCAGGGATCAAGGAGACAGGTGGTTGGTTTCACTCGTCCAAGCAGCCTGTCCACATCCTTGGAGGTAACAGATTGAAATTGATCCCACAAAACATGACTAGACAGGACTCTAGCACTCCCCCGCCCCGGCCCTGCTCCCACGGTGGAGTCTACCTCTTCCCGAATCTGAGCGACTTTATCTGCAAAAAACTTTGCAAAAGCATTACAGGGGATATTGGGGTCCCTACCAGGCCCCGATGACAAAGGTGGTTCGGATAGATTGCGAACCACCTGGAACAGTCTCCTGCTGCTGTTTTCCGCAGACGCGATAGAAATGGTGAAGAAAGTTTTCTTCACCGTCGCCATTGCCACTTGGTAGGCTCGAAGTTGAGCTCTAGCCCGTGTTTGGTCGGATTCAGAATGAGTTTTCCGCCACCGGCGCTCTAGCCGTCTCAACGACTGTTTCATCGCCCTCAGCTCCGGGGGAAACCATGGGGCTGTCCGGGCTCCATGCAATCGGAGAGGGCGCTTCGGAGCCAAACAGTCAATAGCCCTGGTTAACTCCACATTCCAGCGGGCCACAAGGGAATCGGCTGAAAGGCCATCAACATGGGATAAAACATCCCCTACCACTCTCTGGAAACCATTTGGATCCATTAAGTGGCGGGGGCGGACCATCCGAATAGGTCCCACCTCCCTGCAGAGGGGAAGGGTCGCGGAGAAGTCCAGTTGCACCAGGTAGTGATCTGACCATGGCACTTCGTTGGTTTCACTTTTACTTAGTGTCAGATCACCAGCATCCATAGAGGTAAACACCAGGTCCAAGGCATGTCCGCGGCTATGAGTTGGGCCAGACTTATTCAGGGACAGCCCCATGGAGGCCATGCTGTCCACGAAGTCCCGAGCGGCTCCTTGTAAGGTCGTATTGGCATGGATGTTAAAATCCCCTAAGACAACTAAGCTAGGTGTCTCAAGGAGCACATCCGACACGACCTGAAGCAGCTCGGACAGGGAATCCTTGGTGGAGCGGGGAGGTCGGTACACCAAAAGGAATCCTGTACTGCCCCTATTGCCCAACTTCCAGAACATGCACTCAGAAAACCTGGTCCTGCCAATAGGACGCCCGGTGCAAACTAGTGACTTCCTAAAAATCACTGCAACCCCCCCTCCCCGCCCAGATGGCCTGGGTTGCTGTGCATAAGAGAAACCTGGTGGACAGGCAGCGGCAAGGACCGGCCCATCTGTTTCAGCCAACCAGGTCTCTGTCACACATGCCAGGTCAAATCCTCCATCCACAATCAGGTCGTGGATGGCAGTGGTCTTGTGGATCATTAACCTGGCATTGCACAGCAGCACCTTCAGGTCATGTGGGTATCCCTTGCTGGTTCCAGTATCCATCCGGTCAGGGCCAGACCCGGAGGCAGGGATAGTCCTCAAACAACGACTGAGCCTGCCTCCTCGGTAATGACGTGGTCTGGTCTCAGCATAACTCCTCCTCCTACCCATGATCACTGAGATCTGTTGTCCCAGTGCACCCCCCCCCCCGGTGGAACCTGCTCCGGCCATTTTGTTGGCTGGGACCCACTCCCAGGCAGCCCTGACCCCTCCCCTTAAAAACAAAATAAAACCTATATAAATCAAAAAATACAATAAAACAATACAAAGACTGAAAATTACAAACTAAAATTGACCCCTCCCCTTAAAATCAAATTTAAAACCAATACAGAAAACAAACTAATACAATAAAACAATACAAACAACATATATAAGCAACAACTTGGACCAACAGATAATTTCAGTTCCAAATAACTACTGCTTTTGGAATTAGTGCAGAAATAAAATGTATGCTAGAGTACACCTTAGCGAAAATTAAGTTAAGTGCAGAATTCAATTTTCTTTTTGGAAACCAAAATCTAGGCCAATCACAGCATAAATATAAGCACTGCATGAAATTAGCCCAATTTAAATGCATGTATGCAGATGCTAGTATTGTTCAACTAATTAAGGCAGTCCAGTTGCACTTTTTAAAAAGAGGGATTGAAATTATTTTATTGAGAGCCTGAGTTTCTGTAGACAATTACCAACTTCATGAGATACTAGAATGAAACTCATTTATTGCCTAATTATCTAAACCCTTCTAACTGAATTTCATGAACTAGTGTAAAGCATTTGATGAAATATTTCCCATTTGTTTAAACTACAGTTTATTAAACTAAAAGACAACTCCAATGAAATGGATGTTGTCTAGGGTTGCCACCTTTGGTCAGGCAAAATAAAGGACGGGTTGGGCAAAATACAGGTCAGGGGGGGAATTAGGGGGCTAAAAATTCCTTTATCTGGTGCAGAAATGACTTCAAAGCAATCCATTACAATGGCACTTGGTGCTTACAATGGGGAAAAACAGGCCCATGCAACACACAAACACCCATCTCTTGCTCTCTGACTCAGAGTCACCATCTCCGACTGCACACACAACTCTCCCCTCCCTGCTGCCACTCTCCACCAGAGCTGTGAAAAACCCCTCTCTTGCTCTTCAACCCACCCACCAACCTCCCTGCCCATGCAAAACCCAAGACTCGACTGAAGTTGATGCATGCTATTTTCACTTTTATGCTGCTCCACTAGTTTTTAAGTATTAAACATGTCTAATAGGTAGGTCTGTGGCTATAATGCTTGGATTGTTAATGTTGTATTTTGATTTTGTTTCATCACGAGCCAACTTAAAAGGATTTTGGTACTAAAAAGCAGCATAAAAATCACTGTAGTAATTAATGAAAAAAATAAAATGGACCCAACTGTCTGACCTGGTAAGGAAACCTACCTAGGTTAAAGCTTTAGCTTGAGCCCACTGAATACTTACTGGGTTGGTGTTGAGGTAAATTCCCAAAATCTTAATTCGCCATACTTCATAGGCCTGTCTCTCTAAACTCCCTAACTGCTTCAAATATGAATGGATAAAATAAAAAGTGGGGTGGTGGGTAATCCTGCCAAAGGAAAGCAAAAAGCTAATTCTCAGCTAGAGGACATAAAATCCGGGATATAGAATATTGCAGTACTGAACAAGACAGTAAATCATACATTTTCGCATCTAGAAAGCTAAATCATGGAAGCTGACAGTTAAAGCTGTTTAATGCATTACATATATCAAAGCTCAACAGCAAAGAGTTTAATAGTAAACCTGACCCACATAAAGAAATGCAAGTTCTGCCTGCAATCATCAAAATGAGAGATAAGTGAGCTCCCTCAGGCTCAGTTTGGATTGGGATTGGGAACGGTAGAGAATGCTTAGAAAAAAAGGTTATTTTTCCTGAGAATTTAAAATTTGCTGGGCTGATGTGAGTCCCAAACCTCCTCTCGACAAAGTTTCAAAATTTTCTTAAATTTTACATCTCTAGAGTCAATTTGAGGAGAATCAGGCATGTGCCCATCCCTAGTGAACTCAATGTACAAAAAGGGTTAAATCTGTACAGTATCTTTTCTCTCTTTACCTAACGCTTTTCCTCCTCCTTAGAGAAAGAGATACCTCAAAGCAGCTTACAAACCAAACATTGACACATTAAAGTATGTGTGCATTCCACAACAAATCCCTAGAAAGTAAAACATCCAATAACTATATAAAAACATGCCTAAAATAAATTTGTGTGAGAAGATTAAACACTGGGGACCTTTCAAGGAGGTCTTGCAAAGCTGAAATTCAGCCAGCTAGAAAGCTCTGTATCAAGGCATCAGTGGTTTTTTTACTTTGCAGCCTGAAGACACAATGGGTAGGACTTATCTTAATGTGTGTGCTCATGACAAACTGCTGTTATAAAATTATTCATAGTAATATCATTTATGTGTTGCTTTCCCCCAAAAAAAGGTATCAAAGGAACCTCCATATCTAATATATAATCATCATCATCATCATTATACATTAATACCCTTTCTTCCAAGTGGAACACAAGTACCTAGGGTCCCTAGGTGGTCTCCCATCTAGGTACTGCCCAGTCCTGCTTAGCTTCAAACTTGCTGTGCAATGTGCTTTTAGATCATAACCCTGGATCCAGCCTAGGACCACATTAACCTATCTTTGTCACAAACATGTCACAAATACTGGGCCAGCAGCTCCTCTTGAGTCATACTTCTTCCATTTCAAGATGGACAAGGATTACTTACATAGAAATATCTTACCACTTTGGGGGGATGGAGAGAAAGGGAGAAAAGATAAAAAAGCAAACTCAAAATGGGATTGCAAAGCAATTTCTCACACTAAAGGGAAATGAAAAATAAATACAGTCAGGATAGATAAACAAAAAAAATTCTTATCAAGAGCTGAAAAAAGGACTGATTTCTATCTGTTGGGCTTCGGTGCTTACAAAATCACGCATCAGAGAGGCTAGCAGAAATTGTCATCACCAGTTAAAGGTGGTAAGAAAGCACCTGGCTTTATTTTAAAAGAAACTGAATTTATGAAGAAGGTAAGGAGGTACGTGACCTACTAAGTTAAATGCTAAATTTCTGGGGAACTGTTTCTGGCATGTGATTCATATGACTAGATGCAGTTTTCCCTCTCCTGCTTTTGGGAGGGTGGGTGTTACTTTTCACGGAAGAGGCTAACACAGACGGCTCCCTGGATAGTTCAGGGAAAAGAAACAGCTGTGCTCCAGCCCTAGTTTGTTATCTGCTTCAACTCTCCCTTGATGAGACAGCACCACAGGGTGTATCCACAGATGAAATCTCTCGGCCCACCTACTCACGCTTCTCTGGTCTCAAGGGGATGACATCTGTTTGTGAACGGAAGAGAACAACACAAGCCACCCCTTTTCAGCTTCATCAACACCTCAGGCGAACGTCTCTGTGGGGCTTCACATGACCATCGAACTCATAGAAGCTGCTTAGAATTAAGTTTTTCTCATGCCACTGCTAATGGCAAACGTAAAACAAAACAAAACCCAGCAGCGTTGCAGTGATGTGCAAAATCCCCACCATTCAGTGCAGTGCCTGAACACAAGCACAGGGCTAGGGTCTAGCAGCTGGCACACTTAGGAAATTCAAGCCCAAAGCTCATTATTGGTGTGAATTGACCAGTCCTCCTTCAGAAAGCCAGTCAGCCACAGACGTCAAGATAAGACACCCGGTGAGCCTACTCTGGAGATACAATTTAGTACTGTTTATTTAGTTAGTTGATTTATATCCTGCTTTCTGGCTAGACTCCTCAAAGAGCCTCATGACATTTTGAAAACACAGCAGATACTTAAAGAACCACATGCTCTCAAGGTCATGGTGTCCAATCAGGGGTGTAGCAAGGGGGGCGGGTGGGAGTGAGCAGCCCTGGGTGCCACCCAGGGGGGTGACACTCGGTGTGCCCCTCCGTGGCCCGCCTTCGCGTGCACGCACTGAGCAGGTGAGCAAACAAGCTGCAGAACAAAGGCTTTTTACCGGGCAGCAGGGCAACGGCACCTCCCAAGCCACCCGGTAAAAAACCTCATTCCACGGCTCTGGCTGACTTAGGAACAGAGGAAGCTGCCTTGGACTGTGTCAGATCCACTGGTTTATCTAGCTCGATACTGGAGGTGGCTCTCCATGGTTTCAGGCAGGGTGCTCTCACAGTGGCCAACCCTTTGTCTGTGGGAAACCCGCAAGCAGGATTCAAGCACAAGAGTCCACTCCCCTCCCGTGGTTTCCAGCAACTGTTACTCAGAAGCATTATTGCCTCTGACTGTGGAGGCAGAGTACAGCCATCAAGCAAAGTAGTTGCTTTGTAGTATCACACAGTTGGAAAGCATACGTGCTAAGTCTCCCGCTGAAAAATTTGGGATCAGCAGCGGCGCGGCTCCAGAAGTTGCGTAGAAGCAACTTCTGGGGCCGTTCTTCCCATGCGTGGGCCCCGGAAATTGTGCAGAGCGGCACTGGAAGTTGCTTCTACGCATGCCCGGCGGCCATCTTGGTGACGGCCGCCGCGATGCGGCCGTCACCAAGATGGCCGCCAGGCATGCGTAGAAGTGACTTCCAGTACCGCTCTGCCCGATTTTCGGTGCCCACACATGGGAAGAGCGGCACCCAAAATGGAGGCTCCCTGACAGGTAGGAAATCCAGGGGATTTCCGGGATTTTTCTCCATTTGGGAGAACAGTGGGAAAGGGATTAAAATCTGGAGGTTTCCCGCGAAAAACGGGATACTTGGCAGCTAAGTTGGAAAGGGCCATGAGGGTCATTTAGTCCAACCCCCTGTCTGATGGAATATGGTCAGGGATGGGTCAATAAATAAAATGTTGGGCTGGCTCTGAAGTTTACTAACCTTGTAGACCACCAAAACCAGAGCGCAAACATTTTCCAGTAGTGATTTAAGACTTAACAAAAAGAATGGGAGAAGGGAAGGGAAGGGAACAGGCATTTACTGGTGGGGGATAAGCACAGAGATATTTCAGTTACGCATTTTATCTCTTATGTTTTAATATAAGGATGATCTGAAGATTTAATGAGTTGTTTTATATTTCCTTGCTATTTTTTAAAGCTGCCCAGTTCCTTCACTTCTAAATATACATAAACTCTTAATGAGAAAGGAAGGACAGACATTTCTAAACCACTTCAAATGTTTTAAAGCTTACACAGCTACATATTTAGGAGAAAAGCTCTTGTTTGCTATCTGATGGCAAGTGATCACATTTATAGTATTTAAATTCAGTCCTCTGAAACAAACAAGTTGGTTCACAGGCAGTGCCGCTGCGGCTGAACTGTCATTGCCTGACATCCTGTCTTATCTGCCAAATTGCTCATTAGGTTTGGCAATTTTCACCTGCGCCTCCAGTTTCTACATTTCAGCAGGGAATAAGCATCAGTTTGCTTCAATCCATCTTCCACAGCAAGCTCCCTATGTACATCTTCTGTAAAGTACACAGATATCCACTTAATATAAAAAAGCACTTTTATCTAGTACACAGTTACTCTAAACTAAATAAATGCAGCACAGAAAATATAGTTTAGGCAATATTTTATATAAAAATAGATGTTAAAAACAAGGAGATAAGAAACTTTTAAAAGGGAAGGAAGGAAGGAAGACTTGTAGTGTTTCTATACAGAATAGCACAAAGACTTTATTTCCCAGTATTATTCTTGATTTGTTGCAAAAATCCAATCTAAGCCATCTCTCCATGCACACAGTACATGGTTACTGCAGAGAATGCATGGTTTTATGTCTTGCGCATAGGGGGTAATGGCAGTCCAGATGCATATTACTTTCTCAGCTGGAGCTGATCTAGCTAACCTTTCCCTTTCTAGGGAAGGTGGTACAATTTATACACAAACCAAAAAAGTGGAGGGGTGGGGGGTGGGACAAGGCAACCTGAACAAAGAAAGATGAAAATCTCAGCAGATCATTCAGCCTTAGCTTAATACGCCTAGACAGTGCGTCGAAACAGAGGCTGTTCTGTTACCCCTCAGACGCATGCAAACAGCAGAACAAAATGTAGGCTTTGCCACATGAGCTGCATTGTCAAAAGGTGTAGCCCATTTAGTACTTAGAAAAAGCATACTCAGGGCAGGCGGGGGTGGGTGAGGGAATAATAAAATTGCAAAGCACCAAAGGAGAAAAAGAGAAATATCTACAACTGCTACCAAACAATTTCGGATGGAATACTGTTTTTCATTTGGTAGAAGTAAAATATTCACCACCAACCCTACAATTAGCTGGAAAATTACAATAATTACAGCAATTTTGCATCCCATCTCCAATCTAATTAATAGATATATGATCTTGTCAACATGTAATAATCAGGATCTGCAACTACCATGAAACTGGATGGGTTTTATGAGCTGAATAGAAGCTGAACAGTATAAGAAGGTAATTATTTGAAATCCTGAGAATACCATTTGTATGCCATGCTTCACTTCACAAGTTAAAAAGAAAATACAATAGGGATATTATTTCTATTTTCAAAGTATATTTAAATCAGGTATTTGAAATCGGTTTGCCTTAATGTCAAATCACGTTGCTGGTATGGCTCCAATTACCCACAGGGTGCAGCATCCCGAAGAACAAAAAAATATTCCACAAAGAAAGGAAAGAAATTCTTTTAAGTGGTACAGAGAACATTGCTTTTGATTTTCTAGGATATCTGTGCCAAAATATTTCGCACATTTATTCTCTGAGCATAAATGCCATGCAAATACATTGTCTAAATTAGTCTCTTTAAACAGTTTTCCTCAATGTGCTACATTTTCAGTATAGAGGACAAGCAGTAGATGCGCATGACAGTTAATGGGGATGAAGGTTCAAACCAACTGCATTTTAAAAGAATCGGGGTAGAAGAGACTATAAAAAGTCTTGATTAACCCTAGCCTAATCTCTCAGATGTGGGACCCAGGTGGCGCTGTGGTTAAACCACTGAGCCTAGGGCTTGCTGATCAGAAGGTCAGCGGTTCGAATCCCTGTGACGGGGTGAGCTCCCGTTGCTTGGTCCCAGCTCCTGCCAACCTAGCAGTTCGAAAGCACATCAAAATGCAAGTAGATAAATAGGAACCACTACAGCGGGAAGGTAAACGGCGTTTCCATGTGCTGCTCTGGTTTGCCAGAAGCGGCTTTGTCATGCTGGCCACATGACCTGGAAGCTATACGCCGGCTCCCTCGGCCAATAATGCGAGATGAGCGCGCAACCCCAGAGTCGGTCACGACTGGACCTAATGGTCAGGGGTCCCTTTACCTTTAATCTCTCAGATGTAAGGCAGATCCATGGAACCACAATTTGCTAAAGGGACAACCTATGCTATCCACATCAGAGTATGTCACAAAGAGTGAGTGCCCCCTTTGAGCAATTTTAGAGCAGCCTTCCACAACGAGATGTTTTGGGCTACAGTTCCCATCATTCCCAATTACTGGCCATGCTTGTGGAAGGCTGTTCTAGAGGTATCTATTTCATCACTGCCAGAAACAGAATGATGAACTAAATGGACTTTGGTGTGATCCAGTAAGAGGTTCTTAGCATTTTGAGTTGACTAGGAGGTGGACAAGTTCCTTCCTCTCATGTTGTAATCAATGTAGCATGAACAGTTTTATTCGCTGAATTATAACACTTAGGAAAGTCAATGGAGAAAGGAAACTTTTGTAGTGCTTTGTGTTGAGATATAGTTGGGGGGGGGGGGAGAGGGGAAGTGCTGCATCCCTGGAATTCCTTTGGAAATAATGAAACATACCATGGGTCTGCTGTTACCTTTCCCACTCATCTGTCAGATGACATTGTTGAAGTGTGTGTGTATTCTCCATTTCATTAGTTTCTATTTGAGCCTTACTTAACTCTTGGGGAACAGCAAACCATTTGTTTAATCAAGGTAGAGTCAAGCTACAAGAAATATGATAAACCCTTCCCTGAGATCAACCTTCTCTGAACGCAGTGCTGTCTGGCTGTTTTGGACTACAACTTCCATCAGCCCCAGTCGGAGCTACTGTATTTGTAATCAAACGCATATGGAGAGTAAGTTGGAGGAAGTTGATCTAGATGATATGTTGGCAACACTCCTCAGCTGACCAGCTTATCAAGCAATAAAGTTCCGCTTCAGCTCATCCTTGGAACCTTAGGTTTCTGACAACTAAGTGAAATGTAGCCATGAACCAGTGAGGTTTTGCTTATTGTTTAAGTAGTCCAGCAATGTAGGGATATTCTAAGCCCATTTTCTAAATCTTCTGAAGGCTTATTCCAGATATTTTCTTTGGGGGGGGGGGGCAAGAAACAGAACGTCACCAAAATTAGGAGCCCATATTTATTTCTTGCCCTCCTTTGCCACCTCCTCCAATAGGAAACCCCATGTCCTGACACAGAGATGCTGTGAGTTTCCCTGGCGCTGCCCTACAATGATTGATAGCATGGGGAAAGAAATGCATTGTGACATGACATCAGAACAAGCACTAAGTTGTACTGCATGAAATAAGAGTGGGGAAATAACTTAATGTGATATCTATTGCAACATGTCCTTATTTTCACCCTGGATTTCACATATTCAGATCTTGAGATGTGAAGACAACTCCCTGATCTTTTTTTATTTGAAAGGGGTAGAAAGGCATATAACTCACTGTGCCATTGGGTTATGTTTAACTGCCAGGTGATGCAAGCAACCTCTGTGATATTCATAGTCTCTTGCCGCTCAAAGCACGTACTATAAACCAATTTTTCATCTTTTTCATCTTCACTTGCTAGGTCAAACCTGCCACTCTGGAAACTACAATCTGGAAACTGTGCTACAGGTTTTCATGCTCAGCTACTTAGGAATTGGGGATGCAACAGACTCACACACGTTTATGACTGTCTAAAGCTGCTCATAAGCATTGTATTAAAAACCAAAAAGGCAGAAGCTTATTTATTTACCTGCCGCAACCATTTACCCCCTTTCTGAACTTTAATCAGCTTCCGATAAAGACACATAATGAATCATATTCCCAGCAGCATGAGAGGGTAACAGAAGTTGGCATCCCAGTAAATGAAGATGAAATGTGCAGAGGCACCGGGAACCTTTACTCACTTGTGCGAAGGACTGAAGGTGTGACCTCAATTTCACTTGTTGCTTGGTAAGGCTGGAAGGCTGACACAGCAGTGGTGCCCAGTTCACTGCCAAAGATCTCGGGGCTCTGGGTGCCAGTGGAGCTGGCACTGGTGCCATCTCCTCCATGGTGTGGGTCTTGCTCATCAAATACAGCTACAAGCTGTGAATAACAAAAGGGTCAACGGTGAGAAGAGGAATTATACTAAACGGCAGCATCAGAAGAGCAGCTACACAAAACACAGGTGGCAGTTTCCCCTACTTGGACCAGTAAGTGCAAGCACTCACATCAAGGAGTGTGCTAGCATGCCACCTGGATCACGGCTCAAATGAAAGAGTCTGTTCGCTTAGATGCGTATTGGACGTTCCTGCTGCAACTACTAAAGTTGCTCCCACACCACTTAGATATTGCGTCAGCACCTTCCACTCCCATGGTTTGCTCTAGTCAAGGTTAGCCACTACAAAGCTCATGCCTGGCTCCTTAGGAGGTGCCATTGCCTGAATGGTTGTATATTAAAATTTTTACAGCAACCCACAGGGGTGAAAATAATTTAAGTGTCCTGGTGGGGGAAATCCTTAAGAGCAGCAGCACCCATTAAGTGCACAAATAAAGGAGTCTGATAAAGTACAACCCATGGCAAAGATTGTTTAAAAAAGAATTCTATCATCTTTAAAATACAGTAACTTCCATTTTCTAGCACAGAAAATAAGAAAAGGGGAGGTTGACTTCATCGTTTAAATACAGAGGGAACATTTCTGTACCGTCTTATCTTAAATGAGTTACAACACTTGATTACACTATTCTCACAGCAGACCTGCAAGGTAGGAATGTGACTTCACCCAGAGTTCTCAAACAGAAGACAGACACAAGGAGGCTAAAACATCTTGCCAAAGATCACACAGCAAACCCTTTTAAAGCAAATAAATTGGTCCCTTTTCTCCCAATTGCCAGGTGATTAATATGACAGCTGAAATAGAAGTGCATGTGAGATGGCAAGACTAAAGATATTAAAACAGAGAAGCTCTGGAAAACCTGAATTCTCCTCCACCCCGCCCCTCTTTTTATTCTTTTTAGTGTTTAAAAAACACAGAATTTTCAGGGGGGTTATACTTTGAGGTAATAGTTTCATTCACAACAAACACCCCAAACTTACTTTAGTACAAAGGGGGATTTTTTTCTATAGGCAATACCACTCAAAACAAAAGTAATCAAACAAACAAACAAAGTGCTTATGTGATGGAAAACCATGACTGGGATTAAAGACCTCCCCCCACCCCACAAACACACATATTACTTCAATGCATGCATATGTAGGGTTGCCCCCACCCCTGCTATATCATACACCATTCCAAATTGCCCCCAAACCTTCGAAACAGCTGAGGTAGGAGGAAAAACAAGGGTACATAGACCTTAGCATTAGCACAGCAACAACTTTGGATACTGAGTTATACTTGGTAAGAAACTGCACTTTTTAGTAGCAAAGAGATAGCTTATTAGCATGAAGAAACCCTGATTTCTACCATTTTTCCAAGGAATAAGCAACCTGGAGCATCTCTGACCTTTTATTGTGCTGGACCTCCACCTGAAGCTGCCAAAGAGGTTTCACATGGCTTCCTGAGTTCTATCAGTTCCCAGAAGGCCAGGAGGGCAGAGCCTCCCCAGCCAACTATAAGGGTCGGTTACGCCACCAGAGCCTGCTGAAGTGCAATTAACTCATAGCACCAACATGTGCACTTTTGTATTGGAGATAAGCCTGCTTATCCAAAGAATCACAAATACCGTATATATACATCAATCAATCAATCAATCAATCACAGCTACTTAAGTGTAAGACAACAATTCCATGTAAACTCAGCTGAGGAGAAAGCACAAAAGTGCAAGTGTCGTAATAAATAGAGGGAAAACTATCAATGTAAACCTACATTTTTTTCTCCACTTACTATATTTTTCCATGTATAAGACTAGTTTTTCCCCCTAAAAAAGCAATGTCAAAAATTTAGGTAAAGGTAAAGGGACCCCTGACCATTCAGTCCAGTCGTGAACGACTCTGGGGTTGCACCGCTCATCTCAGTTTACTGGCCAAGGGAGCCGGCGTACAGCTTCCAGGTCATGTGGCCAGCATGACTGAGCCGCTTCTGGTGAACCAGAGCAACACACGGAAACACTGTCTACCTTCCCACCGGAGTGGTACCTATTTATCTACTTGCACTTTGACATGCTTTTGAACAGCTAGGTTGGCAGGAGCAGGGACCGAGCAACGGGAGCTCACCCCGTCGCGGGGATTCAAACCGCTGGGGCATTGTACACAGATACATCTCCCCCCCCCCATTTTCTTAAACCGGAGTCCCCCCAAAAAGGGGACATCTTATACATGGGGGCATCTTAAAGATGGAAAAATATGGTATGTCCCACTCCATCCCAGTAAGTATTGCCTTGAAATTACTATCAAAACTCAGGTTAATTTCTCTAATCAGAATCAATGTCTCTTACACTCAGATAATCTGAATCTGCCTGGGAAAGTTAATTTCCTGAACCCCATCATGGGTTAATCACTCTGGTGGGAAAATGCTATTTTTTGTCCATAATTACTTGCTTCTAACTACATCTCTGTGTACTGCCAGACAAAAAATAAATGAGCTGGCAGTGTTTTGAAGTTTGAAACTTCTTAAGTGGAGGTAGTCAGCATCATTGCAAACCAGGAGGAGTGAGAACTGTTGGCTAGTCCTAAGAAATGTACAGTATTATGAAAATATGGTTTAGAGAAAGGACCTTTGCTGCAGGCTAAGAAGCCTGGCTGTGTTGGCTAGCAAATCTCTTCCAATCTATTCTTCACTCATGCCAGATGGTTGACTGAATCTTGAAATACCTGGAGATGTGCAGCAACATTGAAAAGGAATATACTAATTCAAAGTTCTAAGAATTGCTTGTATCAACACCATTAACAGTTTTTCTCCAGGTCTTTGCATCTTCAGGCAAGAGTGAAGGGACAATCTTCTTCTTGCATACAAACAGTGGTAATCTGCATATATACCTGTAATATTAACAAGCAAGTAGTGGTAATCTTTGTGCAAAAAGGTATGAAGCCATCTCAGTGCATGACAAGTACTATCAAATATCCTATGGCAGTATTTTAATACCGCCTGACAGTGTGTGTCTCCAATATCACTTCATTAACCAACTCTCAAGAGAGATACTCCTACCCTTGTATGAGATCAGACTATCTGCATCCAGGCACAATGAAAAACTGCAATAAAAACATAGATTCCTGTAACTACAGCTTGATTGATGGATTCCTGTAACTGCAGTTTAATTGTATCATCATGGAAGCTCCTTAAATGTGTTCTTGTTATTGCTCCATAACGAAAGGGGGAAATGCTGTATAGCTCCACATTCTTATAATAGATAAACAAGTTATTAGAATGGAATGTAACGCTTTAGAACTGCTGCAACAGTATAAGGATTCAGTAAGTGTAGAACTACAAAATGTGAACCTGCAATATGTCAACCCTCTTCAGAAGTAATTTTCATGCACTGAACCACTGTGCTGGCTAGCCTTCTCCTGACATCTAAAAGCTTGGCATGAATATCTGCAGACTCCTGTACAGTGGTGCCTCGCTAGACGAATTTAATTCGTTCCACAGGTCTTTTCTTATAACGAAAAATTCGTCTAGTGAATCCCATAGGAATGCATTGAATTTTTTCCGAAATTTTTTTTTGCCCATAGGAACGCATTAATTGAATTTCAATGCATTCCTATGGGAAACCGCGATTCGCTAGACGAATTTTTCGTAAAATGAATTCATCTAGCGAGGCAACCTCCGCTAGAAAAAACCTTTCGTTAAGCGGAAATTTCGTTAAGCAGGGCATTCGTTAAGCGAGGCACCACTGTATACGTGAAGGCCTTCTTGCTGTAGGTGTTTCTGATCAATGTCAGAAGGACACCATGATGTCATCATGATGTTGGGAGCAAGGGTAGCTGGCACAGCCCTAATCCCATAATGATTCAACATGTGACCATCACTTCTTGTGGGGACAAATGTGGAAAGGGGAAACTCATTTGTTTCTTTCAATCAGCTTGCCAGTTGGGAAAGTTGTATTGTGTGAGGCAAGGGTGTCCAGACCTTTCTCAAAGAGGGCCAGATTTGATGAAGTGAAGGGTCATGAGGGCCAACCAAAGGGTTGACCAATGTTGTTGACCTTTTTTGGCTTGAAGTTGTTTAGCTTTTTCTTTTTTTACAATTTTACCCAAGAGCTGTTGAGCTTTTTTTGAGATTAAACTTGTTGAGCTTTATTTAGGATTTTACCCCAGGAAATAAACTGCCACAGGGGCCGGATTAAACTGACCGGCAGGCCCAAAATGGACTTTGGACATGCCTGTGTGTGTGAGGTCAAGTAGTAACCTTTAGTTGAACTGCTACTTCAAGCCAAAGGGTTTATCCAACTTACCTCTCCTCTCCTCTTTCCAGGTCTGCATTTTACAGCTCCGTGTCCAGGTGCCCATTTTTTTGGTCCAGAGTTTCCCCCGTGAAAAACCCACTCTTTAGCACTCAATCAGAGCAAAGGTCAATCTGCCTAAAACCCAAATTGACATTTGCTTTGATTGAGCACTAAAGAGCAGGCTTTATCTGACCTGAAGATCTTATGGTGATCAATTGGACCCTGGGAAATAAGCAGTGGCCTTCCCCAGGGAAACTGAGTTATTTAAAACATAATTCTACACCGAAACTGTAGTGACAGTGCACCCATAATACAGTACAGTATATACAACAATACATGTTACCTGAGCAGTGTGTGTGTGTGTGTGTGTGTGTGTGTGTGTGTGTGTGTGTGTGTGTGAGAGAGAGAGAGAGAGAGAGAGAGAGAGAGAGAGAGAGAGAGAGAGAGAGAGAGAGAGAACCAAAAGAAGTTTATTCATATGCACACAAAAATTAAAACAGATATTAATCTATTTTTGCTTCTGTCCCAGATTCAGGCAGTAACTGATCTAGGCTGAGAATAAAATTAATCCATTAAAACTGTATTATTGTGGTCAACAGGACCAGGTGCAATATATTTCCACATATATCTAACCTACAATGCCCCCTCCTTCTCCTGCTAGCCTGACAACACACCCAGGAAGTTCCCACAACTCACTGGTAGGTCCCAGCCCACTATTTGGAAAGTTCTGATGTAGGGGTGGGAAACTAGTGGGGATTCTCCTGGTTAATTTACTTGGCAACAATGAAATACTTGGCAAGAGTTTCCCAGAGAGAGTTGTATCTAAATGTCAAGGAAGATAACACATTGAAGCCAACTTTTATAATCACAGAAATCTCTAAGGAGCTCTTATTACCGTGAGCTAATGCCTAGAAACTGCAATGTTAGACCTGCTTGTACCATTCAAGTTCTGACATGTTGCTTTGAGCCCTGAAATGGAAGATTGGATTCAAATGCAATAACATAGTATGTGTGCTTAGGTCTAGGAGAAACCATATTACTTAAGCCTAGCTGAAATCAATATCACCCAAGTGTACTTCAATTAAGAGAGAGAAACACAGAGGGTGGCCGAAGGAGAAGTACCCTGCATTTCCTCCTTATGTACTTTGGGAGTTTTGGAATCTCCCAGTCACTGCCTATGTGCTTATGGGAATGGGTGGGTGTGAAAAGTACAGGGATGAAGGTGGTGGGAGGAGTATTTCAGCCAACATCATCATAATCAACAACAAGGTCCTACCAGACAATCACTTCACCAAGTAGTAAAGTTCTCTACCATGGTTTTCTTTCCTCTGTTTTAACAAAATGTTATATGATTTCACCACCACTAGCACATATTTGCAATACAACAAGGAAAGCTTCCAGGTGCATGAAAACATAACATTTTGAAAAAATCATTTCTGATTGAGTACTATGGCAAAGATGAAAAGCAAGGGTGGGAAACCCTTTCAGATGCTGCTGTACTGCAAAATCCCATCACCCCTGGCCACTGGTCATGCTGGCTGGGGCTCATGGAAGTTGAAGTCCAACATCTGGAGGGCTACAGGTTCCCCGTTTCTGGTTTAAAGTCTACACATACATCACATTCCTAATCTGGCTCAGTTCCTGGCTCCCTTATCCAAACACAAGCTATTTCTGTTTGAAAAAGCAATCAGGCCAGCTCTAGGCCAAACAAAGTTAAGTTCCTAAGCTAAAGTGTGTGACAGACAGGGCTGTCTTTTGCAGAATATCTTCATGGTTTTTAGAACTTTAGTTCAGATTTCCAGTTGCTGTTTACGATTTCCAGGTGCTGAAAGATGTAAATATTTACAGCCATTGTGATTTTTGTTAAAATACTCACCAAAGTTCTGGTGTGTTTGAGAATATATAGGTATGTACCTGAGGTTATCCATTATTTAAATTGGGGTTGCCCTGCTTTAAATGCTTTATGTTATGTTATGTTATGTTATGTTATGTTATGTTATGTTATGTTATGTTATGTTATGTTATGTTATGTTATTATGTGCACTTGTGTATTTTTCAGACATTGTTTATGCAGAATATGGGGGGGAAGGCATCAGGCTGGTACAAATCTCCACCTTCATATTCAGACCTCATTTCCTTATAGAAATGCATGCATGTGCACACATCATAATTGTGCTTTTAAAAAATGGACCACGTGCATACAAAATACATGTGGATAACCTAAAACCACACAACACAAATGGCCTCACTGGTTCACAAGCAATGCAAAAGATGACTTCATCACTTTAAAAGTGCAAGCCTTTTTTCTGATATCCTGACTCAAAGAACCAGGTGGTAGTGACAAAAGACTACAACAAAGAGTGACAGATCTTCACCCTCCAGTACCATTCACTAACCTTGGATCTTCAAATGTCATTGACCTACAACTCCCATCACCCCAGTTAGCATGGTTAATGAAAAGAGATGATGGGAGTTGTGGTCCAACAACATCCAGGGACACAAGATTGGGGATGGCTCCCCTATAGCAACAAAACTAGAAAACAGCAACTACAGGAGATGGCAAAGCCAAGCCCAGTCATTGCTACTGCTGCACACACTTAAGAAGTGTGCAGCCTTCATCACATTAGCTACATGGCAGGTTGGTCACTGGTATTCACTCAGTTGTGGAGGAACAGCTAACAAAAGGCACAATTCATATGTTTTAATGGAGAACAAATAATTTTGGGGGGGGTGTGGCTTTTTTTACACTGTAGAAGAAGAAGAGTTTGGATTTGATATCCCGCTTTATCACTACCCAAAGGGGTCTCAAAGCGGCTAACATTCTCCTTTCCCTTCCTCCCCCACAACAAACACTCTGTGAGGTGAGTGGGGCTGAGAGACTTCCAAGAAGTGTGACTAGCCCAAGGTCACCCAGCAGCTGCATGTGGAGGAGCGGGGATGCGAACCCGGTTCACCAGATTACGAGTCTACCGCTCTGAACCACTACACCAGTTTAGAAGGGCTTAGAAGATGCACTATCTGCTGATTACCTCCATATAACGCACAGTTGCTGAAGGTGCAAGCATCATCTGTAGGTCATGATTTGGCAATGACAGTCCTTTGATTAATTCATTCTCCAAATTCACTGGTAGAGAAAAGCTGTTGTGTCAAACAGCAATACTAAGCATTTTGTGAACAAGTCAGGCCTCATTTTATCAAGACTGGAGGGGAGGGAACACTGAAAAGATCAGAAGCCAATGTATCAAACTTGATTTCCTCCACATTCTGACACTACTCATATGAAGTTTGCCCATCCAATTACAATCCATCCCATAAATATTGGTAGGCAAAGCTTCCTTGATTTGTACTACACCCATTACCGTAAATTGCCTCTGGTCTTCTCTCTATTCTCCAAGTAGCTAGCCTACAACCTGAAGTATTATTCACTAGCCGCCCATTCCCTGAAAATTAACATTTCTTATTTCCAGCTTCCACTTTGATCTTCTACATCTCAGCTGTTACTTACCAGTGCCGACAGCACAACCTTTCCTTATATGAAAAAAAAAATCAATTCCAGTGAAAATCACCTTGAAAAGTCATATTTTTGTATACCCTCCAGGAAAAGAAAAGAATAAGCCTGATTCAAGTTATGAGATACCGACAGAATGCTCTGCTTTTAAAGTAATGTTTTGACACTTTGGGGTTAGAGTAAAAGTAGGTTAGCAATACTATAAAGCTGCAACCAGCTTAACAAAATTATCCAAATTTCAAAAAGGGTGGGGGTCCAAGCAGGATTGTAATAATGGGATGCTTGAAACAAACAGGAAAACTTTTAAAATACTGTTAACAGGAGCTACTAGTTTTAAGGCAAGAAGGAAATGCCAGTGGCAGAAAAATGTGGTGTGACTTGTATGCCCACCCTAAAGCATCTAATGCTAAAATTACTTACCAAAGAGTAATGGAACTTACTTCTGAGAATGCATGCTTACAAAGAGCACATTACAGTGCAATTCTACGTATGTCTACTCAAAGCTCCCACTAACTTCAAACTGCACTCCTATGCACCACAGGTGAAGAACATCAGGACTGGGGCTAAACTTGCCCCCACTTGAGCCTTTCTATTCAGATCCCAGGATTCTCCTCAAACTACACTTCTGTCCACTGCCACAGCTTTCACTGCCTCTGCTCCATACCCTCATCAAGTGCTTTTACCTGGCAAAAATAGGTCCTTCCCAGGATGAATCATGGAGAGGGGTGTTGGAAGCAGCTTGTGTCTGAAAGCTCAATGCTGGGAATCACAAATGGGGAGAGTGCTGTTGCACTCAGGCCCTGCTTTGAGGTTTTCCACAGGCTGGGAGCTGGCCACTGGGAGAACATGATGCTGGACTAAATCCAACAGGCTCTTATGTTCACCTGTGATTTAGAAACCTGTAGCTGTAAGAGCTGTAACAGGAAGAGTCATGTCTCCATCCACCTTTTGCCTCTGGCCCCACTCACCACTGGGATCCATAGTTTATGCGAACAACGACTCCACGTCATCTAAAACTGAGACACTCGGGAAACTATTTAGTGTACAAGAGCAGCCAAATATTTGTTGTGTTACATTGTGTTGGCCCTTGTCAACCTGCCTGCAAAGACATTTTCTGAAAGATTACTCCATTCTCTCTCCCCAGAAAGATGTAAAAGCACAGCAGAACCTGGGGCCAGTAAGGCAATGGACATAGAGAAATGGCTCTAGTAAGGGAACCAAAACGCACACAGAGATGGTACTGAAGCCATGTCCTCCTAACATGCTAACTCAAATTTACCCACATTAAGAAACAAATTATGAAACATTATGTGATTATTTGACTGCTATTTATTTATTTATTTAAAAAAATGCCTGTATACCACAATTCCATTTTTTAAAATAAAAAAAACCCCAAGCAATCTACAATAGCTATTATCACAAAATAGAAATGACACAAATATTTAAAATTACATAAAACTATTACAGAAAATGTTTATTCTTAACTATAAGCGTAAGCCTGGTGGCATAGTAAAGTGTTCCACAGGACTAGCGTAATGACACTAATGGCTCAGTTTCATGTCGATGTCAAATGAGCCTCACCAGCCTGGGGCGATAGCCCAGCAACAATCCTGCAGGTGATATCAGTGATCAAATAGGGACATAAACGTGCCAACTGCTGAATAAATGATTCAAGGGGTGGTAAGCACAGAGTGCTCACTGGAAGACAGATCCTAAAGCTGAGGCTCCAATACTTTGGCCACCTCATGAGAAGAGAAGACTCACTGGAAAAGACCCTGATGTTGGGAAAGATTGAGGGCACAAGGAGAAGGGGACAACAGAGGACAAGATGGTTGGACAGTGTTCTTGAAGCTACAAACATGAGTTTGACCAAGCTGCGGGAGGCAGTGGAAGACAGAAGTGCCTGGTGTGCTCTGGTCCATGGGGTCACGAAGAGTCGGACATGACTAAATGACTAAACAACAACAAAGCACACAGATGAAGAAGATAATCCCTCTCTGTGAAGAGAGTATGTTCAGCATTTTAGGCCAGTAAAACATTGTGCCTATTCTTCTATCCACTATTTAATGGATGCTAAGAGCGAGTCAGTCAATGCTCACTGGGGTTCCCTGACACCACACTTGGCCACTGTACATGGAACCACACTGGCTCAATTCCATCACCTGATGGTAAGGCACTTGGCTGCTGGTTTTGGATCACCATCTTGCTGAACTTAGTAGCACCATTTGGGGATAAAAATCAATGCCAAACCACCAGTACATTATTGCCAAGTCTAATTTAATTAAGTGCTGTCTGACAGACTTAAGCACCAGATGAAATGCATGCAGTGAAAGCAACGGGCAGATTTTAGGAGGAGGATAATTCTGCGGGTGCCTGTGAAACCAGTAAACCTAACTTAAACCAGAAGATCTTCACATTTTCCCAGTCCCCTGTTCTGCTGAAGTGCCATATATGTACTGTTCTAAGCACGTCCAAGATTCATTTACATTAGGGATGGGGAAGAAATTATGCAAATGACATTTTAATGTGAACCTGCCTAATTCATACTTCCTGAGCCAGTGCACCACCTGAAACACAGAGCTATCCCCCAGATATGCACACTACTTCCAATTCTGCAATGGACTTCTCCAACCAAAAAATGTACAGAAAGCATTTATATGGGGGAAATGTGCACAAAAAGGTGTAATCATGCAATATTTCAGGGGAAATCACTTGTAAAAATGCATGTATGTGGCAAAATGCACACAGAATGTTAAAAAAAGAGTTTGCAAACTCTTTGAGGCAAGGCGGAATTAATTTTTTAAAAAATTGAAACTGAAAGAAACCAAAATTAATTGATTCATCCATTCCTCATTTACATAATCTTATATCTAGTACTTTTCAGAAAACAAATAACTGTGTTTCTCTATTCTTCTGTACTAAATTCACCACCAGGCAAAAAGTGAAGTGAACAAGGTTCTGTTTGTTTGCTTGCTTGGTCAGTTATGTTAAGCTAATTTATTTAGGAAGATTGCTGAACATTAGGAATTATGCTTTTTCTTTTCAGCCATTTAAAAGTTTTATGCTGTGGGGAAGCTCAGACTGGTATTTTACTCTGCTCTTTGTGTTTCTAGATGAGTGGGTTATTGCTTTATATCGATCTTCAATGCTTATTCTACCTTGCTTTCTGAAACGTGGGGTAAAACGTTTAGATAAACAGAATGGAATATTTGCATATTCATCTAAAAAGCATTCTATTTTAGAAAAACAAAAAGGAAGGGCATAACTATACAAATCTAGAGTTAAGTGAACGTTCTGATGAATAGAGAGGCGTTTAACAGCATTGTGCTTTCTTATAGTATACACACACAGTGAATTAAGGGAACTAGACACTTGCTATCATCAAGTTTGGATAACATTCTATAATGTATTCCACTCTAGAGAAACAGGCATATTCTTTCAAGGGCTAAGATATCTCTCCTTATGCAATCCATTGTTACCCAAAAGCAATGCATTTTCTTAAACTGAGGACATCATATTGTCTCCTACCTATGCATTTGTTTTTTTGTTTTTAATCCCCACTGCGCCTTCTCAGGTAAGCAAACAGATTAAAGGGAAAGCAAACATTTCCCCCCTGCTCTGCTCCCCATTCAGTATTCTCTCTCTTTAAGTCCTGCTCAATTTCTCTTCCCAAGAGAAAATGTGCCATAAAACCTAACTTCTTTTACTCATCCTGGGATCTTCATTAAATTGTCACAAGCTTCCTGCTGATATAAATGAATCAAGATCCTAAGATTCTTTGCTGTGAGATATAAGAAAATGTACAACCACCTAGAAACTAAAAAAAATTGCAGTCTCACAGCATGAATTTCTCTAAGACTACATCAGAAGAAGCAACCACGTTGAACTAACAGCATTTGATGGGAGACGAGAACAGCTTTGGGAATCCTGGTCATGTACACATCCACCACTGATGGATCCACCATCTCTTATCCTGAGCACAGTGAAGGATGTGGAAAGAGGAATCCCTGGTAGCATTACTGAGTGAAAGGAAAGATAAAGAACTAATGGTATTTGTGAGTATCAGCACACTTTGGAGGACTGAAGAAAACAGACAAGGACATTCAGAATGTTAGGAAGGAATCCTATCAGTTATCTCAGAGGGAGAGAGAGAGAGAGAGAGAGAGAGAGAGAGAGAGAGAGAGAGAGATGATAGATAGATAGATGATAGATAGATAGATGATAGATAGATAGATAGATAGATAGATAGATAGATAGATAGATAGATAGATAGATAGATGATAGAAAATATCAACAAGGTCATAATCTCCATTCTTCCCCATGGCTGTGCATGTACCCCACCAATTAACCCATAACGCCAAAAAATGGTTCTCAAGTGTAACCTCCTCTCCCCACCAACCAAAACAAGAAGCAAAGTACTGTATGTTTATCCAGCTCTGCAGAGCACGCTGCCAAACATGGCTGATGGCAGGTCCATCTTCTAAGGTCCAAGAGGTTGAGGCCCACTGCTGTGTGCTACATTTCCTTCTCGGTGCTCTCCCTGCCTCTTCGCCCAGTGTTAAGCAAGGAAGCAGTAAAAGGAGCAAGGGGGGAATAGATGCATCTCATCAATTCCAATCAGTTCCAGCCAGCACAGAAATATCTAGTCCAAAACATCTGGAACCAGGCTGATAAAGGCTGCACTAGATAATGTCTTCTCCAGGTTTTGGAGGGTCTTTGGACAGGAAGTCTTCTCCTCACTGCTGACTACTCACTTTCCCTCTTCCTTTAGGTCCAATCTGTCCATTGACCCAGAGTGAGAGGGCAAGGCAAATTGAGGCTACAGCTTCTCCTCCTTTTACAGCTCACTTGCTCAGAGTGGACACGTGAATATGTTGGGGAAGGTCTAGTTTGTATAGACCTTGCCTAAACTCAAATATTTCTGCTGTTTGACCTTCAAAAAAAAGTCAATAATGTTATTCAGGAAAGAGGTCTGGTCCTGCTACCAGTTTCAGGAAACTCAAATCACATATCCCTTCCACTTATCCTCCAGATACGTTGTTCTGGCTAACTACCTTTACAATTAATGCAGAGTAATTGTATGATAGCAGTGTTGTGTTCCATATGGTGTGGATCTTCTTCATCCATAAAAATGTGAGAGTTCAATGGAGGGGAGTATTCTGATATCCCGATGTGTTAGATCACAGTGCACCAAAACTGATGGGAATACAAAATGAGGAGGAAAAGAAGTCCACACTAATGCTGAAAGGAGAAAATAATACGGTAATATGTTTTGAAATAATCAACAGCATTGTACAGTGGTACCTTTGTTTAAGAACAGCTTAGTTTATGAGCAACTTGGATTAAGAACGCTGCAAACCCAGAAGTAGGTGTTTTGGTTTGTGAACTTTGCCTTGGAATAAGAAAATGTTTCGCTTCCTATTGAGTGTGTTCCATTTGTAAATTCAGTCCCTCACTGCTATGGGAAAGCATGCACTGGTTTAAGAACACTTTGGTTTCAGAACGGACTTCTGGAATGGATTAAGTTTGTAAACCAAGGTACCACTGTATATGGAAAAAAACTACTACGTTTTATTGATATAACCACTATGATCTCCCTCCCCAAGCATGTATTGGGAATTGCATTATTTATTACTACTACTACTACTACTACTACGGGACCCAGGTGGCGCTGTGGTTAAACCACTGAGCCTAGGGCTTGCTGATCAGAAGGTCGGCGGTTCGAATCCCTGCGACGGGGTGAGCTCCCGTTGCTTGGTCCCAGCTCCTGCCAACCTAGCAGTTCGAAAGCACGTCAAAATGCAAGTAGATAAATAGGAACCGCTACAGCGGGAAGGTAAACGGCGTTTCCATGTGCTGCTCTGGTTTGCCAGAAGCGGCTTTGTCATGCTGGCCACATGACCTGGAAGCTATACGCCGGCTCCCTCGGCCAATAATGCGAGATGAGCGCGCAACCCCAGAGTCGGTCACGACTGGACCTAATGGTCAGGGGTCCCTTTACCTTTACCTTTACTTACTACTACTACTACTACTACTACTACTAGCTGTACCCGGCCATGTGTTGCCGTGGGAAGAATGGTGCGTCTAAGATGTTTTTTCTTACCTGGTAAGGGCTTTTTGGAATGGAAGGGTTGAGGTGAAGTTTAGGATAGGTGAGGGTTGGTCTGGGTCTGTCAATGGTAGGGTCTCCCAGGGTGGGTTGGGTCTCGGGGAGGTGGAAGGGTTTCCCGGAGAGGTCTGGGTCCCGAGGAGGCAGTTGCATGTTTGGGAGGGGCTGTTGGTTGGTAGGGTGGAGGTTTCCAGACCAGTCTGGCTCCCGAGGAGGTGTTTGAGTGTTTGGTGGGGGCTGGTGGGCGGCGGGGTAGCGGTTTCCGGAGCAGTCTGGCTCTCGAGGGGGCAGTTGAGTTTGTGGTAAGGCATGGCGGGTGGTGTGGTAGCGGGTCCTGGAGAGGGTTGGCTCCCGAGGAAGCGGGTGAGTTTGTGTCGGGGGCTGTCGGGTGGGGGTGGTAGTGGTTCCCAGAGAGGGCTGGGTCTCGAGGACAGATGGCTTCTGTAAAATCAAAGTAAGAGTACCTATTTAATTTGAGAAAGCAGCTTTCGTAAATCTCCAAAATCATTATTACAATTTGGGAATCTCTGTAAAATGAAAGTAATGATGAGAGTACCTATATAATTTGAGAAAGCAGCTTTCGTAAATCTCCAAAATTCATTATTACAATTTGGGAATAATCTTGTTGTATCTGCAAATGACAAATGCAGAAGCATGCATGGGAGCAATACAAAATCTGGGAATACATATAATGAGGCAGTAACCAATCATTGTTTGGACAAGAAAAAAAGTAAGTATAAAATCAATTTGTAAACTTTCTGATTACTGAAATGACTTAAATAGTACTGAGGCAGCCCCAAATACTTAAGCATTCTCAGAGCTTTCCTTTCCTACATGGATCATTAAAAACCCATTTTCAAGATAACTAGCATTCCAAGGGCTTGCAACAAGCAATATAGCAGCAACACAGACACTTCATCCAACACACCTTTATTTCCCATAAACCTAAAAATAAAATGGCAAAGAATGGTACCTAACAGAAATCCCTAAATAAATGAATATATACAGGAACAAGGATGCATGCACTAATGCAAAAGCTGATATGAATATTTTTAAATAAAAAATGTAGCTTCATTTTAGAATGGCTATGCATCTAATGTGCACTTAGTACATTTAATAAACAATTAGCCATTATATTGCCTAGTTCCCCACTGTCAAGATTTCATATCAAACCTATCTTTCCCCCCATAATTATCTTTCAAAACAACTACCCATCAGGCATCTAATCGAAAGAAAAACATACTTTCTGCCACTGAAAGTGAATTTTAAAAGCTGTTTCATATGCCCCTAAATGATTCAGAGCCACTTTTGCATATTTAGGGATAGGAAGGGCTGCTTCACTAATAATCTCAAAAATATGTTTTTTTATCTCCATCTGGCTCCAAGTGCTTTCCATGTCCAAGGGAAACCTAGGTTCAGATCATGAGACTACTTCCCATGCAGATCTATTAAATGCCTGAAGACAAGTCATTGCATGGGTGGGCCATTTCGTGTGGCAATATATTAAATGACAATAGTGGCTGATAGAACAGTCAAATTTGCTGCACATATTTTAGAGCACAAACAAGCCTGTGCTTCTTTCTTTCTTTCTTTCTTTCTTTCTTTCTTTCTTTCTTTCTTTCTTTCTTTCTTTCTTTCTTGTGAAGGAAAACAGAGAGAGTTTCTATGACCACAATTATAAAGGCATGATATGGTCAACAGTTTATATTTCATTTATTTTATTGCATTTATATTTCACATTTTCTCCAAGGAGTTCAAGACAGTATACTGTACATGCTGCTCCCTCTCCTCATTTAATCCCCACAATGAACCTGTGAAGAGGCAGTGACTGGCCCAAGGTCATCCAATGACCATGAAGACTGAGGAGATTTGAACCCTGCTCTCTCAGGTCCTAGTCTGACACTCTGACACAGGGGTCCCAAACTAAGGCCCGGGGGCCGGATGCGGCCCAATCGCCCTCTAAATCCGGCCTGCGGACGGTCCGGGAATCACCATGTTTTTACATGAATAGAATGTGTCCTTTTATTTAAAATGCATCTCTGTATTATTTGTGGGGCATAGGAATTTGTTCATAATTTTTTTCAAAATATAGTCCAGCCCCACACAAGGTTTGAGGGACAGTGGACCGGCCCCCTGATGAAAAGGTTTGCTGACCCCTGCTCTAATGCCTACACCACACTGTCTCAATAGGCTGTGCATATTAATGTAAACTCTCTATGTACAAGCGTTTCACAGAAGAATTCGTGAATACACACACCATGATCATAGCTGAATTGGCGTATATGGGAGAAGGCACCTTACCTGCCTACTTAACAGAGGATATGATATCCTGAACCATGTTTAACCACTTGTTTGGTGCTTTTGCAGCAATCCCTCTCAAAGAAATAAAAAACTCTGGTGTCATGTGGGAGTGATGCTATTCGAGTCAGTGGGTATCAACTCTAGACAACAATCCCACATCCCAAACTACATTTGCTGCTTGTTCAAAGAGTGCAGTTCCCAAAACTTCCTTGCTTGTACAGAATTACTGTCACATTGCTTTAGAACCCTGCCCAGTAGACCTTCAAAACTTTCATATTAGGAAAAGGACAAATGCAACAAAGAAAAAAGAAAGTATAAAAATGCTGTCATCTTGGCATCAGCTGGATAGCTCAGTTGGTTAGAACACGGTGCTGATAATGCCAAGGTTGCAAGTTTGATCCCAGTAAGGGAGAGCTGCATATTCCTGCAAGGCAAGGGGTTGGAATAGATTACTCTCAGGGTCCCTTTCAAATCTGATTCTAACCATTTGCTGTGATGCTGCAGGGAAAGAAGACATAGATACATAAAGCCCCTGACTGAGAATTCCAGGTGAAGACAGACTTCTACCCTGAAAGCGAGCTGAGTTGATGTATTAAAACATAATAATATTGGGTGTATGGAGTATTTCTAAAATGAATCCCACATCTGAAATATATGAAGCATAATGGCTCCCCTTGTTCCTCTGTCATTTCCAACTAATATAAGCGAATCTGCAGCAGAGCACATACATTTTGTTAAAAAGAGCCCCCCTAGGCTGAGATTTGGGACATAGCACACTGAAAAATCACCATATTATGTGCTACTCAATTGTACGTGTCATGTTTAATTTAGAAAAGAAAAGAAGAATAAGAAAATAAACCAACTGTTGTTAAGAAAGCACTGGGAGAGAAAGAAGAAGGCTGTAAAAGAAAGAATATATTTGCTCTCTCGCCACAGTTGAGCATGTGTGATCCGTGTGCGGTACAAAGCTGTTCTATTACTTAGAAGCAGGAGCTTCTTGTGAGTGCTCTATAAAATCCTGCTGCCCTCTTTAAAAAGGCCATGCTTCTAAAAAGGCTCCCTGGTTGTTCTTCTTCTACTCCTCCTCCATTCAGCTGAATTTGTGAGTCTGAAGCAACTCTGCAGGTCAGCGACTTTTCAGCTAAAAGAAAGAAAAAAGCATCTTCGACCCGCTAAATGTAGGTCAATCGGAAGGCTCTGCTTTTTACTTTTGACACTAGGGTTGGCAGTTAAAGCACTGACGTTACATGGCAAGGAAGCCAGACACTGGTGTTATTAGAGAGGCTGGTGTCACACTGCAAGATATATTGTTCAAATAAAGATGTATTAAGTCTACCCATCGTCTCATTTGTCACCGGAAGCTGGAGGCCTTAAATGCCAAGAAAATAATGGCCACTGCAGGCTCCTCAAATGCAAACACCATCTGATCTTCAACTTTATACAGGATAAAAAAGATCATTGAGCATATACAATGCTACTTGAAAATTTAAGGGTTTAATTTGAGTCAAGAGTGCAGAACTATCCTAGTCAGTTAAACACACAAACCAATATTTGCAGCATATTAAAGTGCTCAAGGAAATGGAATCTGTAAAATATAGCCACTAATTTTACATAGTGTATGCTCTTCAGTTTAATTTGCATGCAAAAGCCAGGAAAATGCAATTAGAAATACTCATCTAGACAGAGATGAAAAACTTCAAAGGTTTTTTTGATTCCCTTCTGTTCTGCTCATTATTTCAACACCTTGCCATAATAAAGGAGCAGATAATGCTATTTCTTGACATTAGCCTAAATTAGCTTTGGTGTGCAATTCAATACCTGTTCATTTAGGCTTATTTTAATCACCTTGCCAAGGTTGATTCAAATGGTAAACACAGCAAACTAACTACTCTTTCAGGTTTATGATTATGTATAAGGTAAAATATCCATTCATTCATTTTATATACAGTGGTACCTCGGTTTATGAACACAATTGGTTCCGGAACTCTGTTCATAAACTGAAGCGAACTTTCCCATTGAAAGTAATGGAAAGTGGATTAATCCGTTCCAGACGGGTCCACGGAGTACTCAACCTGAAGCGTACTTAACCCGAAGCATGGGTATAATTGGTTCCGGAAGTCTGTTCGTAAACTGAAGCATTCATAAACTGAAGCGAACTTTCCCATTGAAAGTAATGGAAAGTGAATTAATCCGTTCCAGATAGGTCCGCGGCGTTCGTAAACTGAAAATTCGTAAACCGAGGTGTTCATAAACTGAGGTTCCACTGTACCACCTTTATCTTCCAAGGATCTCAAGGTGGTTTATATGGCTCTCCTCCTCCCCATTTCATCCTCACAACAACCCTGTGAAGTAGGTTAGGCTAAGAGATGGTGACGGGCCCAATGTTACCCACTGAGCTTCATAGCTGAGTGGGAATTTGAACCCTGTTCTCCTAGGTCCTGGTCCAACACTCTAACCATTACACCACACAGGTAATAAGAACAATATTTTCGGTCCACAAAGAGAATAATAAAATGCTGGAAAGAATTGCTGGAATTGCAGGAGGAGGAGGAGGAGGAGGAGGAGGAGGAGGAGGAGGAGGAGGAGGGACAGTATTAACTTCTAGTCAAGGGTCTAAAAGATTTCGTAAGAGGGGTTTTGGAACTCTACATCATAGTTCCCTATCCTGAATTGACTGCTTGGTTATCTTGGTATGTCATATCCATTCTACCTTGGTTCCTCCATCAACCAGAAAACCAGAGAAGAAACACAGCTGGAGCTGCTTGTTGTCCACTGTAGAATTCACAGAGGTTCTGGCTTCAGCACCTACTTTATCGTTCATATTGAATTCAAAGCATGCCAAGCTGGCTTATTTTTATTAAAAATCATTCAAGATTTTTATCTCTCGGTGCCAAATGGATCATTACACTGTCAACACTTATCTTTATTATGCAAAAATATTCTGAATATAACTCCTTTGTTGAACAGGCAAAACAATATTGTCAACGCTAAGTCTGTTTTTCATTAAGTTTTGCATAAGGGCAGAGACTGTATGGTAGCTTATTTACTAAGGACTCTGGATATCCACATCTCACTGATATTAGCAGTTTGAACTCTGGAACAAGATTTAAATGCTCTTTTATCTCCATCAATAAAAAAATTCTTCCAGTGCACTCATGGAAATTTATGGGCTTAATCTGGCAGTTAAGTTTTGACTTTATAATATTCCAACTTTTTTTCCTGCAACACATCATCACGAAGATTTCTCTTCCTACCACGATAACAGATCAGTTATTCTCCATAAATCATATTTGCATCCCCCATAGTGCATATCTGTACACTGAAAGCACAGCATGAAATGGCTTTGGAAAAGTAGAAGTAAGGCTGAACACGCCTTCTTATTTACAAGAAAAATTCAAAAAGTTCAGTCGTATAAAAAGTGTCAACAGAAAAACTGATAACATTCTCGTTTGCTTGATTAAATAGTTGCATATTGCAGACACCGAGCATGTGTGGATAGACATGATCAGCCAGATGTTTCACGCAGGCCAACTCTTGCTCCTTCTCTTTTTTATCCCCCCCCAAAAGACATTACCAGTAACAGCAGCACTCTGTGTTCAGGAAAAAAGTAAGGCTGTAAAGAAGAGGCAACAGTGGAGTCCTGCTCCTATGCAGAAAGATGTGGTCCAGCTCAGAGTTAAGTGTTATCCACTGGACAGCAAACTTAGACCTGGAATTCTTCCACATAACTTTTTAAATTAGCAATTGGGAATATACCAAAACAAAGATCTAAAGCTGAGTGGAAATATGTTGAAGATTATTTGGAAAAAGAAGGTATAAAAACAGAGTTGGTGATTTGCTTAAATAGAGACAACACACGGGAATGTATATATTAAAGAGGGAATTCTTCGCTAATTTAATATTTTCAAGCTTGGCATGAGATATAGCAGGATATGTTTAATTAACAAGAGAAACAACATATAAACGATTGGAAGTCAATTTTAAGTTTACTGTCTTTATGTTTGCTTTTTTATGATTTTGTACATCAGGATTATTTTGTGTTAAATCATTTGATTTGTTTATTTTTGTTCAATTTGTTTGTTTTGTGTGTATGTATGTTTGTATTTTACGAATTTAAATAAAGCTTATTTTATATATAAAAAAACTTTTTAAATGAAGGGACATATACTTCGAAAAACACTTGTGCTATCTGTGTAGGAAATCTGTGAAAAATCAACATTCCATCTTTCACCAACAATATTAGATTGCCACGGGTTCCTTGCTGCTCAAAAGTAACATTCCTATAGTGCTGGTGTAACATTGTACACAAAAATTATACAATAAAGCATATTTTCCCATCATGCCTATTGCCTTCCCCCAGAAGCCTCCTGATGTAGTTCACTGTTAAGTCTATTTAAAAGAGGGCAAAATAGACCTAGACCTAGACCCTTGACTGCCTTCTGACCACCACTATGCTTTCCTGTCAAAGCTTTGTGATGAACCTGTCGTCTCATACACCTTAACTGTGATATGTTTATAGCATCTCTAGTAGGTATAGCGCGGGTGCTGCTCTATGACACCAGCTTATATTAGCATGGGGAAAGTAATGTGAAAGGAGCCAATTGGAGGAGCGCTTGCCATGCCCCAGACATGCTGATGTGGGCTGGGGATACAACATCAAATAAGTGTGTGCAGCACATTGCAAGATCACAGTGGAGCGGAAACCAGGCTGCTCCAAGCAACCCAAGAACTGACCTTTTTGACTTGGCTCCTGGACTACAATTCCCATTTGCCCTCTGTGGAGTGAAGTAACTTTTCACTCAAGACGATAGCTGTATCTTTCAGGGCCTAGCTTCACCTCCAAGTACCCTTTCCTACTCACAGCTGAGAATAGCAGATTGCCAATGATCAAACCAATGTTTAGTTAGCAGCTGACAGGACCTTTCAAGTGAGATAGCAAAGTCAAAGCATCAGTATTCAAGAGCATGCTCTTGTCACATGAAGTGGCTGGTTTGGGGGTGGGGGTGGGGGGAAGCACAGTTCCAGACTCTCATTGGTATATGAAGCACAAAGCCAACATCACACTGGGCTGAGTGGGTTTTTAAAAGGGAAAGTGTGAGGCATGGGAGCCTCACATATGCACCAGCCATGCAAATTAAGCCTCTCAACTACAAGCCAATATCCTGGGACTCCTTCAAAAATCCGGTTTCTCTCTCACAGCTATGTGATTTGTCTTTCATTGTTTCTCTCTATGCCATTTGCATGAAAACAGGAAGTTTGTGCTAAAGACCTTTTTTCCCCTCCTGGCTTATTTTCCACTTATCCTAATCCTGTTTATGAAATTTAAAACTCTGGAGGGGTTTGGTCTAAGACTTCCTCAAGGTTCTTGTTTTTCTCTTTTCAATTCTTCCCCAGCTTGTCTCCTACAGTAGTGACCTCCTGGTGTACCGTATTTCCAGTTAAATCTCATTATCAGCCATGCAAGAACTGTCTTCTCCACAGCCCCTGCCAGTCTCTTCCCTGTATTTCCCTGCCTCATCAATTCTCAATCTATTCTGTCTCATATGACAATTTCTTTTGCCCATACCTCTACTAGACTTACTCTGCCATATGTAACCTTATTAACTTAGGTATTAAACATATATAATTTTAAGCTACTTGTGAGAAAGTCAGGGTACAAGATAATGTCTTACTCCATGAAACTCGTTGCTGTGGAAATTATTGTGCTGCCACAAAGGATTAGACTTTAAAATGGAAAATAAACAGCAGGAGCGGATAATACCTTAAAGATCCCACTTTAATGAAAACATCCTTTGTAATTAAAAGTAGTGCACACAACTGAAATACACTGATGTAATGGTTTCAGAAGAGGACATTTTTGTGTAACTCCCTCCATTACACCCCAGACATTTTCTAGAGTTTAAAATCACTTTAAAATTACCTGCCTCCCTAGAAATCATTTTTTCATTAAAACTGTTCATGCAAGTAGATAAATAGGTACCGCTACAGCGGGAAGGTAAACAGCGTTTCTGTGCGCTGCTCTGGTTCACCAGAAGCGGCTTTGTCATGCTGGCCACATGACCTGGAAGCTGTACACCAGCTCCCTCAGCTAATAACACGAGATGAGCGCAGCAACCCCAGAGTCGGTCACGACTGGACCAAATGGTCAGGGGTCCCTTTACCTTTACTACTACTAGAAATATGGAAGATGCCACAAGACACATCACTCAAAATTCGAATTTCACAGGTCCTGTTCCTTTGAGCAGCACCAAACTTTCTCTCAGGCATTAGTAATAGAAACAATTGTCAGATTTATCTGTGCAAATATTAATGAAAATCCAGGGACATTTAAGAGCCTTAAATTTATAGAACATCCCCAAGGGTGCCCTTGACTTTTTAAATATAAATGTGTACTCTAAGGAGACTATCAATAAACAAAAGTGAACTCAATAGAAACCAATCAATCCATAGAAAATAATTCCCCATCAAATATGACATCCTAGACAGCTGGCAGAGATAAGCCTAGCAGCTTTATACACATACTGTTTTCCCAATCTATACAAGAGTTATTCCTTTTCCTTACTGCTCAGAAGAATGAAGAAACATAAAGGATTTCCATGCTGGGAAAATCAACAAGTATCTTGTTCTGCCTACCAGACGTGAATAACCTTTGTAATTTCTACTTCCTGCCTTATCCAAAATCTGTACAATCAAGGACATCCAATTTGTATCTTCCAAACCCTGAGACTTCAGCCTTGTTCAGTTCTGACCCTGATTTGGCCTTAACTTGTCCAAATTCTTCAGTCTTGGCTACCTCGTGTTTTCCATGACCTTAATTTTGACTGCGTATTTGGAACCTGTTCATCTTTCTTGACTAGGAGTACAGAAAACCCAAGGTACAATCCCCACCATCTCCAGTTAGGGCTGGTGATGTCCCCTGTCTAAAATACTGGGCAGCTACTGCCAGTTGGTGCAGACAGTACTGAACTGAATGTGCCAACAGTCTTCCTATGCTTGCAAAAGGTTGGAGCCATGTTGCCTCTCAGAATTGTCTAGACATTCATCTCCATCAGCTACTGTAGTGTCATTTCAACTTAATACTAAAACAGGCTGGGGTGGGAAATGTATTGAAGCCTGATGGAGGAGAACTAGCTTTGAAATAGCTGGCCTAACATTCATCACTATGAAATGCAAGAAGGGACACAGAATAGACACACATTCACCTTGAGTTGCCTAGTAAGATATGGGCTCCTCTGAATGAGCTGGATACCTGTTTTCATTCAGACATGCATGTGTGTGCATCTCCATGCAAGTCTCTAATTGTGAGCAGCCTTCCCCAACCTGGTGCCCTCCAGTTGATTTAGGGTACAATGCTCACTACCCCCAACTAGCATAGCCAACGGTCAAGGATGACAGGAATGGTAGTCAAAACTATCTGGAAGGTGGGAAGAGGTTGCTATAAAGCATAAGTAGGGGCTGGAACACACTCACTGAAGACCCACCAGGTTCCTCTCACAATGAAGGCTAGGGATCAGTGTCAGGCCGGGAATCAGTGGCGTCAGAAGTCCTTCTATCATTGGCATCTTCAGCTTAAAAGTGTATTCATCAAAACCATGCTGAAAATTCTTCATTTGTTGTTGTTTCATTGTTGTTGTTTTAAATTAGAGGCACAGAACCTCACACCCAGGGGCCATTCGTGCCCCTGCAGGTCTCTTTGTCTGCCCTCGGGGCTCCTCTGCCCCTACTGTTTCCCCAGGACACACTACTTTGTCCTAGTTTTGCACCATCCTTGAGTGTTTATGTGCGAATGCGTAGAAACTGGTCTACTGTAACAAAGGGAAAATTCACACTCATCGCTCTGCCCACTTTTGCTTCTAGCACCATCCACCATCAACATGTGGCCCCCAGATGTTTCCACAGAAGGGAATGTGGCCCTTGGGTTGAAAAAGGTTTCACAGCCCACACTTTAAATGTTTGTTTTGTTGCTGTTTTAGTCTTACACAAGTTTACAGGAAAGCTTGGCTGTCACTCTGGTCTATATTTCAGCCTGCCAGTGACCTTTCTGCCTGTCTGCCTGTCTACCCCAGGCACTTGCCAGCCCTTAGACCTGAGTGTTTGATGGATTTTGCAGCAATCCACAATGTAAACGAGAGAAACATGCAAGGGAGCACAGTTTCTTCTATACAGACAGGTAGTGAACACAGAATGAAGCCGCACCACATCAGCACAGGTGTCAGAGTTAACTCCTGTGGGTAATCACTCAGAACCCCCCCCCTCTCTCTCTCACACACACACACTATTTCCAGCAGCCACTAAACCAGATCCTCTTAAAGCAGGCAAAAGCATGCCAGAGTTAGGAAACAGAAAAGGAAAAGGCTCAAGAGAATATTCATTGTACTACATCCTCTTTTATTGCTTCAACTGTCACAGATTTTCAGAAAGCATCTTTAAAAATTTACCCACATATCAAAAAGCTTTTTTAAAAAAAATCCTTGATCGGAGACCATATAAAACATTCCATGAAGCATAATCTAATATTTATACCATATACAGCAGAAAACTCATTAGAGTTCAATAATAAATCACGGCTCATTTTATTGTTATTTCGGATCCTAACTTCAAAGGGGGCTTGTTTCTTTTTAGTCCTAATGTACATCATATTGAAGATCTGCTGCTTATAAGGTAAGCATTTTAGGTTCCAATTGTACAAGTCTGCCCTTTCAGGTTACTGCAGTATCAAGATGTAGCATAACTTGTAAATGGTTTTTTAAAAATAAAAAAATCACTTGCACAATCCAGTCTGCTGGGCCTTTTTTCTTCCCATCACTCCTTTCCCTATTCAATCTGACATGCAATTCTTCACATGCACATGCACACACTAACTGCACTCTCTTATATCAGAAATAGAACTGTACTGCTATATCTACTGGCTCCTTTAAAGTCAAGAGAGACCTTTGCATTAGCACTTCCATGCTTCCCCAACGCTGGCCAGTGCTATGGTGATCCACCAGATTCAGGTTAGTTGTTCATAGAATTGGAAGGGATCCTGAGGACCATCTAGTCCAACTCCCTGCAATACAGAAACATGTGGGTGTCCCTTATGGCAGTGTTTCCCAACCTTGTGCCTCCAGCTGTTTTCGGACTACAATTCCCATCATTCCTGACCACTGGTCTTGCTAGCTGGGGTTGATGGGAGTTGTAGTCCAAAAACAGCTGGAGGCACAAGGTTGGGAAACACTGCCTTATGGGATCTAACCTGCGACCTTGGTGTTATCAGCACCATGCTCTAACCAACTGATATGTATAAGACCAAGTTCAAGATCCATTTATTAAAATAAATAGCTACATGTTGTTATGCATAGTGCAACATTAGCTACACATTAGGAAAAAAATTCCTAATATTAAAGTATACATTTTACTATTGCACAGGTGGGAAACATTTTCCAGCTCAATTGCTGCTTTTCTTTCTAGGTAGCCTTCCAAGAACCTTCAGTAGTGGGCAGAGCCAAAGACAAAAGTGGGTGGAGCAATGAATGTAAATTCTATATTTGTAAGGTAGGCAACTTCTTACACACACACACACACACACACACACACACACACACACACCTCTGTCCTACATTCAGGCAAACAAAAGCTGTTAACAGAGTTCAAAGACACATTCCAAAAACAGGCAAAAAAAGCACAGGGATCCAAGGTGGAGCTGGAGAAGTGTACTCTTTAGGGAGATGGATGTGGCCAGGGGAAGAGTCCTGAGGCCAGATCGAGAGACCTCAAGGGGCAGCCTCAGGCCCCTGAGCTGAGGTTTCCCATCCTTCAACATCTGGATATAAATATGTATGGAAAGAACACCCTTAACAAAATAAGGTATTACATAGTAACAACACAGAATTGGACAATGCAATCCCAAAATATTTTGGCTAATGGCTGGCAGCAACAATATAATGAGCCCTAATAAAAAAAAATATATTCATCAAAACACACCTCTACCAAAACCTATCCATCAGGCACCTATCCGTAAATGTTGCTGTATTGCACAGGAGGCCCACCTAAGCTACACAAGATGATTGTGTTTTTCCACGAGAACATAAGTGGCACCGTTCAGTGTGGTGGCTCATCCTCAGACACCTTCCCCATAAAAAGCGGTCAAACAGGGCTGTATTTTCACCCAAACGCTCTTTGGTATATTTCAAGTCACATATTTAAGCAACCATAAATATCTCAAAATGCTTTCAAAGCAGCCTAGGGTGTGCAAGTCTACCACTGTGACTTTTTCTTCTTCAACAAGAAAAGCAAAAATAAAATTATAATGTCCTCTTGCATTGCCAGAGCAGATCCTCCTTGTGGGGAAATCTGAGCAATGTACTCCACAACAGAAAGCCTCACACAAATAAGGGATCTATGCTAAAAATAAAACCAAATTCCTACGTGATCCACCTTTGTATGAATGATCCCCGAACTTTATATATTTGTGAAGAGGAGTGGGGCTGCATTTAAATATGAATGTGACAGAACAATATAATATGACTATAGTTAATGTTACAAGTCCTATATGTTGGCATTCTCACCTTATATACTGTACTTTTACGATGTTCACAATAGGCACCTAAAGGTATCATTAGTTCTGTTTTGACCTCTAAGACTAAGACTTCATCAGGCATTCAAAATATAATTCCATACTTAACAGCAACTAATGGGGCTTCACCCAAAAAGAGTGGCATGAATCAAAATATACAGATGCACAGTACACATATAGCTCTAAAGTACCGTAAGCCTTGTTTTTTCTAAGTGCTGATGAGAATACATATCAGGTCTTGCATCATCAATGTGGTTTAGAACAGCACTATTGTGACCAAACTGATCCAGAACTGTTTATGTCTTCAACAAGAAATCAAGAAGCCCATCTTTAAAATGAAAAGCATATGCAGTGCACAATTCAAGTCGTGAAGAAAATCAGCAGGCTTGCCAAGCAGGACTAGAGCCGAACTAACAAAATTTGACTTATGACCTATACATAACCTGGAGTGTTTACACTTAAAGCAGCTGCAGGCATCTGTGACATGGGTGAGTTCTTTGCAGAGCTTCTTCCACCCCCACCCCAAATGCAACTATTCCAAATAACTTTCATTTTCCAGATCTGACCTGTAGAGACTGCAGTATTTACAATTCCCACCTGCAAGTGTTGCCTGCCAAAAACTAAAGTCAGAAAACAGTAGCATTTAAACTGCAAGGCTTCCTGGAAATATTCATTGTTGTGCAGCCTCCCCCAGATCTAGAGGTGATATTTCTGAGATTCCTGGATAAATTAGAAGGAAGGGCTTTGGGAATTTGGGCTATACATTTTCTAGGCAAGAAAAGCCTCCTTTCAGATGTGGGTCTCTGGCTTACTCACTTTGATATGTGGTGATAAACTGGAGCTGCCTGGGGTTGATTGTTCAGCTAGCATACATTTTGGTATGGAGGTTGAGACAAGTCTGGCTGCCCCTCTACTTACTATGGAATCAGTAAAACAGATTTATTTCCTTGCTCAGTTCCCTACTTAAAACACTGGCCTACTAGTTCCATACAGGAGTACATTTTATGGGTGCATTTTAAATAAACAAAATATAAAGAGAGAGAGAGAGTATGCTGATTTTATTTATATTTATATTTTTTAGGTTAACTTGTTTCTAACTGACTTTTATTGGTAATTTTAATGTGTATTTTATGTAAACTGCTTAGAGCTTTTCAGAACCAAGCAATATACAAATTCTGTTAAATAAAAACAAATAAATCAAGGCCATTTCGTATGACTACAAGGTATCAGTTAGCTCCATGCATTTTTTGTATCCCCAGATAAGTGCATACCCTCCATCATTTTGGTCCCCAAAATCAGGACATTGGCAGGGTCATGCCAGAGAGCCAATAGGCACCCTGGTGCAACTCTGCCGATGAGAACCAGAGTGAGTGTCTTCAGGTCCAGCTCTCTGGCACAAAGACTCGCTCCAGAGCAAAAAACAAACAAACACAGGACATTCAAGGATGCAAACATTTGTCTTTAGATGGCAGTGTCTAAACAACTGGAAGGGGGAAAACACCATATGGTCTGGTGTGTAGCAGTCAAGAAAGCAGACGCCCTTTTAGCATTATTAATTCTCACGTACAAACACTCTTGCCCAAACAGCTTTTTAAACTCAGAAAAGCTTTCAAAGTCAGACGTGTACAGGGTGTGATAAAGACATGAATGGTATGTTTACACCTCTGGGTTATGATCCTTCCTTTCAGACCATACCCATTTCTAATTAATTAATGTGCCTTTGTTAAAGAACACTGGAGAACTGGGGGAGAATGGCTAAACATTCATGCTATCTCATGTTTTGCTTTGTTTTGAGTGGTGCTAGAGAGTTACTAAATTTACTTTAGATCATTGGGGCTCAATATTAGTATACTGAACAGATCTCTCAGGCCCAGTATTGTAACTATGTTTTGAACTGGCATGCTGATGTCATGAAATAGTTCTGGAGCTAAACCACTGATCCAGGATGAATTCTCTCACAGAGATCTCTGTTACATCTAATAAGCCAGCATCTGCAATTTAATGTGGCAAATCTTGCCCATGGCCATACTCATCCAACTACTGTATAATATCCATTTGTATTAAAAACACATATTTTAAGTTGTTGGATCTGGCATTATTCACACACTTTAAATTTAGTAAACCAGACTCACATGTCTCAAATTTACATCAACAGTTTATTAAACCATGGCCTTGTGCTATGAGTGAACCTAGTCCAGTAAGTTAACAGGTCACTCATTAACCAAGGTTTGTAGCTGGTTTACAAACCTTAGTTAACATGAAACCACTCTCAAGGCTCAACTAAAAAAGTTATCATCTATCACAGCTTTAACTATGATTTATTAACTATGGCTAACCTTTAGCATTATGTGTGAACCAGGCCTTAGTGTACCATAGTGTTTAAGAAAATGAGCTGTAAAATAGGAAGTGTTCCTGCCCTAAATCTCACCTCCACTTACAAACTCTCAGCCTCACTCCTCCATCTATAAGATAATATTAGCCTACCTTACAGGGTTATTGCAAGAATTACTAAGATATTCAATGTAAAACACTTTCAACACTCACTGAAGAAATGGCTAGTATGAATTTATATTTGCTTATGCTTTCTGAGTGCCTAAATGGTTAATTGTGGTAGTATATGCTAATTCTTTTACTTCTCTCTAATGGGAAGTGGCAGCTATTCACTTTTATAGAAGGCACTACAGGGATTTATTCAGAGACATGGCTGGAGTAAAGATGATATCTCATCCTCACCTTAATTAACCTATTTACTAAGGGGAGGCGGTTAGAGCTGCCCCCATCAGTCTTGCTGGCTTCAGCCTCATTATTTCATCCACAAAAGTCTCAGAGAACTGAACCAGCCTTTCTTTGCCTATTCACACTCGTTGCTTGCTTTCTTGCAAGATACTCAAGTGTAATAGATGCTGGGACCAGGCTTTTCAGTCTACTTCCATGGCACAGTATCTGTACCGACAATGAATGCAGAAACTAAATGCTGTGAGCATGGTCATTAGACATTAGTAGAGAGAAACACATGTTTGGGAAGGATAGAGAAAAATGAACGAAGTGGCTCAGTCAGCTCCACAGAAGCTGTTTACCCTTGCTGGGGGACAGAAGGAGGTCTGAAGAGTGAGGAAGCTGGTCTGGATGTTGCCACTTGGGCAGGAAGCTTGAAGGCCAGGAACTGGCAAATGAATATTGCTAGGCAGGATTACCATATGCATAATCAATGAAGTCTATTTAGGTCAGTAGGCGATAGCAGGAAACGTGATTAACAGAGGCTTGCAGGTCGGGTTCCACAATGGTAGCGACAAGCAGATTCTGTTCTCTCACTGCCTGCAAACTGTCTTTGCCTTTACTCTAAATCGAACAGGAACACCAGTGCTAGCAGCACTGAGTCAAAGAAGTTCTTTGATTTCCCTCAAATGGGCACTGAGTTCAACTTACTAGCCTCAAAGAAGTTCATCAAACATTGATCGCATTACTTTAGGAGCTTCCTTCCCCAAGAAAGCCTCAGGATCTCAGCCTCCTGCTAGGTAGCAAAGATTTCTCTGCCTTAACAGGTGAGACAGAGGTAGCAGACTGTATAAGCGAAAATATTGCAATTGACTCATGACAAAAGCATTTGAAAGACTTCAAAGCTGCAATGGTTTCTAAGTCTACAGACTTCATGGAACTCAGCTTTAACTACAACCTGTAGTTTTAACATTTCTTAACCATGTATCTTCTTCTTTTTCTCTCTATAGATACGCAAATAAGGATAGGGCTTCTGTATCTTTATAGCAGCATAGAAGAGGGAGATTTAATAGAGGCATCTTGTCTTGAGAAATGCTGAAATTCTCTCTTTTATGCGGCTGTTAAAAGGCACAGGTCTGTCTCCTTTGAATCAGCTCCCCTACCTCTTCCTCTCTCTTATTTAACACACCTTAAACAAACAGAAATGGTGGCAGTGGTGTTCACTGTCCATATAGCATCCCATTTGGGTCGGGCCATGGCCCGCTTTTGGGTCCTGATGCACTAGCTGAAGACCAGCTGTTTAAGGGACACAGCCATTGGGGAAGGCTCTTGGCTCAGTGGTAGCACATCTACTTTACATGCAAAAGGTCCCTGCATTCAATGGCATCTCCAGGCAGGGCTGGAAAAGACACCCCTCTGAAACCCTATAGAGCAGGGGTCAGCAAACTTTTTCAGCAGGGGGCCGGTCCACTGTCCCACAGACCTAGTGGGGGGCCGGACTATATTTTGAAAAAAATAAAAATGAACAAATTCCTATGCCCCACAAATAACCCAGAGATGCATTTTAAATAAAAGGACACATTCTACTCATGTAAAAACATGCTGATTCCTGGACCGCCCATGGGCCGGATTTAGAAGGCGATTGGGCCGCATCCAGCCCCCAGTTTGGGTACCCCTGCTATAGAGAATGTGGCAGTCAGTGTAGACAATACTGAGCTAGATGGACCAGTGGTATGACCTGGCAAAAGGCAGCTTCCTATGTTCTAAGAAGCATATGAGCCCTTACAAATCTAGACAACTATCAGTATTTTAGTTTTAAAAAATTATCAGAGGGAGAAAGCCACAAATCAAGCTACTGTTTGGTTAGCACATCGAATATGGATTAGGAAAAACATTTGCTATCATGGCAGACTAGAACAGCAAAGTTCCTGGAACAGAGAAGCAACATTTAATTACTTATTGTCTGGAGGTTGTATGATGCTGACTTGCCAATAAATATCCAGGGCACACTGAGCAACTGGTTCATCCAGGCTACAGGAAGAGTATAAAACTAGTCTACTGCCTCAGTTTCCTTGTAAATGTCACCCAACATGAGTAGAGAAACTGACAAATGCTCTCCTGGCTATTCTGCCTGCCTTTCTTATTCTGCTGCTGCTTGAACAGTGAAGCCAGACACAACACTCAGCTGATTAAAAAGTGCACCCTTCATTATGCAGGCTGTCTCCCTCAAGTGCAATATGGGGAAAACCTGCCACTCTGTGGCATTTACAAGGACACTCACAGAAATAGCCAATTTCCATTTGAAATTTAAGAGAGCCAGGGGTAGGGGGCAGGGGTAGTAGGTAAGAATAGTTCCTGGTTCGCAATCACTTTTAGGACCATTCTCTACAAAAGAAAATTAACATTGCACCTTAGATGTAATGCACATCCCAGTTTTCAGTAGAAATATTAGCTCTCATGTGCTCATATTTAGCTGCAAGTAATGAGAAGTGATAGAAATGAAATCAATTTCCATTCTTTAAGGACTCAGTCCTACTTTTAGACCATCTGAGGTGTGGGCCTGAACAATGGTTTTGCAGCCCCTATACACAAGCTTCTCTCAATTAATGCATCATGGCCGTCAAAGCAGTAGGCTAGTTAATTAGACTGAAGTGAAGAGCAGCTTGCACAGCTGACAGATCAGAGGCAAGCATAACAATTCACAAAAAGCAATTCCTTTCATTTGGCCATCTGGCCAGAAACATGCCCTTAAAAGCAACCCAGAGTCTCTTGCCTCTGATCAACAAGCGAGAAATCACCTGGAATAGGGTCATCTAAAAAGAGGCCATGCTTCAAACCCCAAGACAACTTTGATGGCGACACCTGACAGAGACAGGTCCACCATGTCACTATAGCTCTTCTAGAAAATAAACCATTTTAATTAGCCAACTCATTTGTAAAGCAATTAAATACACTATCAGTGGACTCGCTATTACTTTGCTGAACGAGTCTTGCAACAAATAAGGACAACTTCTCCCTATTTCCGAAGGCATCGCTAATGGCACGCAGGCAAATTGCTAATTTTTCACTTATTACCATAGGTTGCTTTCTGCCTAGGTTCATTTGAGGTTTTAAAAGGATTCTTAGCTTCAAGGCATAAAACTTTTCAAGAGAAAAAATTATTTCATTTCCCACAATTATACAAAGTAACAAGGAGGCACTTAGGTTTGTGAAATGAGATGCAATGTGTTAAAAATTATTTTAATTCTCTTTGTGCAGGGGGGAGGGTTTCTGAGCATATTCTCAAAAGTAAATTAACTTTAATCCATCGTAAAGAAATAAACAACTATCTGACGTTTAGAAGCCATCTGAAGGCAGCCCTGTTCAGGGAAGTTTTTAATGACTGGTGTTTTAATGTATTTTTAATCTTTTGTTGGACCCAGATGGACGGGGTATATTATTATTATTATTATTATTTGCTACTGGAAAAATTTTTTAAAAATTAATTTATTTCAACTGCATCAGACCAACACGGCTACCTACCTGAATTATTATTATTATTATTATTATTATTATTATTATTATCCAAAAACACAACATTTTATGCAAACCAATGTCCTTAAGTTCACAGACAAATATAAATACGCAATTAGAAACCAGTGGAAATTTACTTCTAATTCACTGTGAACCAAACTAGACATGGGGTTTTTCATGCCACTTGACCTTGTGTGGTGGTGTGTTGTTGTTGCTGCTGCTGCTGTTGGTATTGTCTTTAAAAAATAGCCAACAGGGAGGAGGAAAGCAGGACTGAGACCATGGCAAACATGGCTTTAGTCCTTTAACCCAGTGTTTCTCAACCAGTGTGCCTCCAGATGTTTTGGGACTACAACTCCCATCATTCCTGACCACTGGTCTTGCTAGCTAGGGATGATGGGAGTTGTAGTCCCAAAACATCTGGAGGCACACTGGTTGAGAAACACTGCTTTAACCCAACTACAATTCCAGTAGCCCCCTTCCACTCATACTGGAATTGCCATGGAGTCAAAGGGTTAAAGCCATGTTCATCATGCTTTCAATCCGGTTGGCTATCTGCAATGAGAGGAAGCTATCTGCAATGAGAGGAAATGAGACAAAATGGTGGAGGTGTCCCCAAAGTCACCTTCCTTAAGGACAGTACTAAACTGATCAATGAAAGTGGGGCTCTAAAAAGAGTTAAAACAAGGACTAAATAAGATGTGATGCTATGTAATCAGTCATACCTCGGTTTAAGTCCGCTGCGGTTTGAGTGCTTTCAGTTTAAGTACTCCGCGGACCCAGAGTTTACTTCCGGGTTCCGCCGCGTGCGCATGCGCAGAAGCAATCTGTGCAGTCCACACATGCGCAGAAACGCTCTATCGGCGCTTCGCGCATGCGCGTTATCACCCCTCGGTTTAAGTACTTTTCAGGGAGCGAATGGCACCCCAGAACCAATTAAGTACTTAAACCTAGGTACACTGTACTGACATGGTACCAAGCAAGATCAGGACAGAATTGTGCCAGGGGCAAAAGCTTTAGCACCACTACAATGCTAATCTGACTCTGGAATGGCTACACTTGCTTTTTTAAAAAAATGCAAGGTTAAATGGTGTGAACATCACCACTAGTTTTGCCCTTACTTACTTTTTGAAACCCAATTTATGCCAACAGACTTAAGGCTACTCTGAAGGATGGTGATTTTGAAGACATCGCCATCATTCACCAACTTGCTTATTCATGGCCCTTTAACGAAATGTTTGTGAAGGAAAGGCCCAAGACAAGAAATCATTGTTCCTTGAAGTATAAGCCCATATGCAACAATAACCAACCAGCACCCCTCTCATTTGCTGACATCCTATTATCTATAGTTTGTTTTGATTTCAATAGCTAAAAACAGCTTGGCACATGGATATGCTGGAAAGGGGACACTTTCAGCCTGGCATCCTGATACAGTACAGGCTTTGTGTGTGAAAAGTCCTCACACTGTAAAATGTATCACTCTTAATTATAGCACCCAAAAAGAAAGCACGAATATTTGAAATGTAGCTTACAAACAGGAGTGCACTAGCAATCTTGTAAAGCACTAAATCTATGTAAAAGATCGATGTAAAAGAGGAGGAGCTACCAACACATAGTAGTAACACCTCACTCTGATAGCAGCTGGTCTTCCTTTTATCATTAGGCAAAGGAAGCTGCTGCCAGAGTAAGGGAGGTACAGCAGCTTGAAAACAGTTATTTCTGCAGTAAGCCAGGTTGGTTAGTCTCCAGTGGCTCTTCTGAAAAAAATCTTGTAAACAATGAGCCAAAGATTCAAAAGCAAAACATCAATACTTTCATACTGCCATTATATTGTTTTTGGGACAGAAGCCCACCATTTCCCAATCTGCATGAAGGAATCTAAGAAGACAGATATGCATTGTTTAAGTTGTTCCCTATCAGAGAGAATTACTACTGAGCTTTTGCCTGCATTAGGTAAAGGTAAAGGTACCCCTGACCATTAGGTCCAGTTGCATACGACTCTGGGGTTGCGGCGCTCATCTCGCTCTATAGGCCAAGGGAGCCAGTGTTTGTCCGCAGACAGCTTCCAGGTCATGTGGCCAGCATGACTAAGCTGCTTCTGGTGAACCAGAGCAGCATACAGAAACACCATTCACCTTCCCGCCGGAGCGGTACCTATTTATCTACTTGCACTTTGATATGCTTTCGAACTGCTAGGTGGGCAGGAGCTGGGACCGAACAATGGGAGCTCACCCCGTCGCGGGGATTCGAACTGCCAACCTTCTGATCGGCAAGCCCTAGGCTCTGTAGTTTAGACCCGAGGTACTTTTGCATTGCAAAGCAGTAAATAGGTTTACAGCTCTAGTAACTTCTTTACTTTACAAATAAAACAGCAGCAGCAAAACACTGGAGTTTCTGGTTTTCATTATGGACATCTATTATTCTATTCATGTGTCTTTTCAAAATGTAACTGAATACATTATACCAAGCTGATGTTAAATAAATTCAAAGGTTGTGCATACCAACTTAAGCATGAGCATGTTATAACAAATTCAAGGGTGTATCTTACAACAAGCAGGAAACCCAGCAAGTTATAGCTTACATAAACTTCAGAGAGAAATTTAGGTTCGACTGAAGAATTGGAAATTTTGGCACCAGCTTCAATGGAGTCAAGATTTTACTTACTACTTAACCTATGAGCTCTGCAGTGTAAATATTACAGACATAACTCAGAGAACTTCAAAATGGTCCCATAAAGGCAGCAAAGAAGAAGAAAGATGAACCAAGCTGGAATTCTGCCTCCTTCCTTTGATTTAAACTTGATTTAAGAAGTTTTAAAAGTTTTTCTTTTTAATCAGGTAGGCAGGGGAAGGTTGCATTAAAAAATAGTTCAGGGGGTAGAATAGTTAAATTTTTAACATGTTAATGAACAAATTCTATCAAAACGTATACCTCCTTCTTGAACAGTCTGTAAAGAACATGTCTGAAGTATGTTCCATAGTCCTGTTCCTGATAAGCAATGTTGATGGCACGTTACCATCTCTCTGGAGGTTAAAAGCAGGACTGCAAACTATGATCTGAGCACACTGTACAGACATAAACAAATACAGACGCAATGCTGTGCCTTAGTTGACTCCAAAATGTGGCGGGGGGAATATGTGATGGGAGCACATAAGCCTCCCTGAGAGCTGACATTCATTACATCTGTACTGGGCCATAGTGAAGAACACTACAAGGCCCAGCAATCAGTTTTGCATCTACTGTACAATATAGTAAGAATCTATCTAGCACCCAATAAACTAGGTGTCAGATGCAATGCTACAACAAATCTTAGCAAAATATGTAAGAATAAATATTTGGTGACAGTTTAATTAGGGTAAGCAAGGCGAGAAAAGGAAAGCTGCCACCTTGCCCCATTCATTAACAAATTATTTCCAAAATTTATTTCAAATAAAATATTAACTATGGAAACAGAGAACAGCAAACATCAAGGATCATTCCTCTAGGCACACTGCAAGGCCCACACAGGATTTTAGGACTAACAGGGATGTGCTTTAGCTTAATTTTATTTGGAGCTGTTTGCCATTCATCACACATTCTTGAGCCAATTAGCACCTTTAGGATTGTGTGTAAATACTTTTCAAATGTGTTAGCAATTAACTAAAGGAAATATTCCACATAAGTAACAGGAAAAGATTTTAGGTGAAATGGCAAATGAGAACAACACTGTCAAGGAGTATTTCTTTGTTGTTTCCTTTTGCGAGGGGGAACAAGTATATGGTGAAAAAATAACCATCACATAAATATCACTTTCACATGATCTAAACAATTTTTTCATGTCCTTCTGGCTGAATCTGTAAAAAGGAATTAAGGGGGGGCATTATATTTTTTTATCCATAAACTTATGCAATGCCTATTGTGCATGTGGGCAGAATGCCTGCATAGAGAAGAACCCCTCCTGTGGAATGCAGAGCATCCCTGTATGTTTTGCACACATGTGTGCACACACTGTGGGATCCCTGACCCAAGGGTCAGGAACCTTTGGTCCAAGGACTGCATTCCCTTTTGGGCAACTTTCCAGGTGCCACCTGCTGGCTGTGAGTGGGTCTACAGGCAGAAGTAGACACAGCAGTGAAATAGGTTTTACCTTTATACAGTAGGCTAGTTTCTACAAACACTCACATACCCCTTTCTATCCTCCATCCAGACAACACAAGGTACAGTATTATCAAAATTCAAGGGCTTGTTCTAGCCAGGCAAAAATATTCAATGAGGATGAAAAGTTGTACTAAGGAGAGATGTGGCCTGATGAAAGTCCCAAAGGTGAGACAGAGATAACTGGAGGACTGCTTTCAATCTCTAGACCTGAGGTTCCTGACCCCTCCTTTGGGACACACAGATTTAGACAGGGATGGCTAGTTTTCCTTCTGCAGCAGCAGTACCATCATGTACATGTTTCCCTGCAAATTGGAGGACATCATTGGGGTATTGGGTGAAACTATTCCCCAACTCTGGCAAACTCACTCACTGAGAAACTAAGCCTATTCCTACCTGAATATCATTTCCTTGATTATACTAGTGAGTGATGGAATACTGATATTTATACATATAACTCTTGCTAATAATTAAATTGCACTGAGAGAGAAATGACAATCCCTATCTTCTCAAAAAGTATTATGGTCCCATTTTAGCTATTCTCAGATTAACATGGGCTCACGCCAGTGTTGGAAAAACAAGTCACACCTTTTAATATAACACCTTTGGTAAAACAGCAGGAAGTGTTTCTCCTTACCTGTTTGGTCAGTAATGTGCTGAAATGAGATTTTAAAGCTGATTAATTAAATTGTAAGTAAGCTATCAGGGCCAACTTAGACACTGCTAAACAGAGGAGACATATTAGATTGTGAAAATGCAGGAGATTAGACAGCTTTCCATTTCTGTGCTTAAAAGTTTGAGATAGGTCACTTGAATTTGTCTAGAAGTGGTTATTCGTCAGTGAGGGGGTAATAACCCTGTGAGTTGTCAGAAAAGTATAAAAAAACATTTTTAAGCACCTTCTTATGACCATAACAGAGGAAATGGAAACCCTCTATACTTGTTTACTACTGTTTATGCTTCATAGAAATGCTAAGAAGCCTCATCAGACATTTGTACAAACTCCAGAGTGAGCCAACAAACTTTCGAGCAATGAAAGGTTAACAGATACAGTTGCCTATAGAATGCTGACTTATACAAACAGAGATGATTTGTATCTACCACTTAGATACCAAATATCTCCCACTTAGCCTAGCAGCCTTTAGTCTTTCAGATGTAAGCCCACCTTCAACCCAAACATATGAAGAACCATATCTCATCACCTTGCGTCTGCATGGTGGTTGTGGGTCCTGATCCACCACCAGCTGAAGACCACTGATACCCAAATTAGGTTGCCATAAACCATTCTTTTAATCCACCCATCTCTTCTTCCCCAGATTATGTTATTGCAACATTCCCTTTCCAGCAATAAATAAAATTACATGGGCAATTGCCTAGTTCCAGGTCACCCCATTTGTCCACCTCACCCAGGATTGCCAACTGAGAGTAACAGTGGTTATTCAGGCAGAAGTCAAATCCTATCACCTCTACCATCAAACCTCTACTGTTTGATGTTTTAATTTGCTGGAAGGCCCAGAATGGCTGGGGCAACCCAATCTGATGGGCAACATATAAATAATAAATTATTATTATACCAGGGGATAAACCTGGGACCTCCTGCATGCAATGCAGATGCTGTACTCATCAGCTATCTGTGTTCACCTATGCAATGTGTGAAGTGCCCCTAATATTGTTACCCATCCATGTCTAAGCATAATTCAAAGTTCTGCTGCTTGCCTTTAAAGTCCTATATCAGAGATGGGCAAAATGTAGTCCTCCAAATGTTGCTAGAGTGCAGTTTCCATCAGACCCAGGAAACATGGCCAATGGCCTGGGAGCCAGGTATCTATCTGAAAAGCTGCCCTTCCCTAACACAGTTGTGCAGACACATTGAGATCATCCTCAGATATCAGGTGATCCTGACTTCCAAGGGTTAGGTGGGTAGCAACCAAATAAAGGGGCTTTTAAGTGGTGGTAAATAATTTTAGATGAATTTTTTTAGTCAGAACAGTTTTTGTTCCTTAGTTTTATCCCTAGATTTCTATTGTTAGTCACACTCAGAAGTCCACTGGTTTCAATGGGTCTGCTCTTGAGAATAACAAACAATAAATAATATCACCTGCAGTTTTTAGCTTGGTTGCTTTTGCTGTTTGCTTTCCTTTTAAACCTTGTATTGCTAACTGTGCAAAATTCCTTTCACACTTCTGCACACTGCTCTGGAATCTTCTGGTGAAGGGTAGTTAGGAAATCTTTTAAATAAATCAACCTCCTGAACATATAAATAATATAGAGTTGCATCCAACTAACTTCTACTAACTAAAACTACTGAACCTTTGTTACTTATGTCCCTTAATTTCAATGGCTTGACTTGAGTATGACTAGCACTGGATTCAATCCATATATACCAATAAAATGATTACAAGATTAATCTAAGGCAACTGGACTTTTTACTTTTATTTGTACCATTAAAGTCATCCTTCAAGATGAAAGAGCTTTGCATTTCTCAAAATGGGAAAAAGATGAACATTGCCTACCATGTCAAATTAATCCTTGCTTTAAGAAAACATCTTCCCCTATCCCTTGCAGTCAGTCATATTGTACTAAAATACCAATTTCGACAAGCGTGCTGAAAAGAAAGAAAAAGGAGGGGAAGCTGTTCTATGTAAGGTTCACAGTAACAACTTGTAATTCTCTGTTTTATCTTTCTTTGCTTGATTGGGAGACTGACAACTTTATTTGAGGTGAAGTCTCTGCAGTTACGACATCAATAAAATCAAGGTCCATTAGCGTGCATAATTACAGCAGAATGTTTTATTAAACCAGTAATTCCTTGGCTTTTCGACAGAAAAGAGAGAAAACGTTAATTTACGGAGCTGCACAATATACAAAGCCTGAAATCCACTACAATTAAACACCAAAAATATGATGAGGCTCTTAAGTGCCAAGTTGTCTTTCCACCCAAGAGAGTAGAGGTATCCAACAGTGCCTTTTGTGCTAGCAAAAAGCAGCACATATTGGCAGAGAAGCCACAATTGTACACAATATACAGAGGAGCACACCAGGGAAGCACATAGCATGTATGGCAAGTATATAATTTAGGGTTTAGGGAGGATTCAAAAGACTAGCTATGAACATAAACATAGCAGCATGCAAACTTTCAACTTGAATTTTAAGCAATCCCACTTGTTGTTTTGGCAAATAATCTATTCATCAATCCTACATTTCTGATAATACGACTGATTAGGGCTGAGCGATATATCGTCCAAAACTGGTTTGAAGCTCACATCGTGATAACTGTTTCATAATATTTGAGCTAGCAATATATTGCAAATCACCATGTGTATAAGGGCTAGGCAATATCTGGTTTTCAACACCACAATAACTCACCAGCTAAACACTGCATTGTAATCACCAGCTAAAACTCACAATATTACCAGCTAAACATTGAAATGTTATCACCAGTTAAAGCTCACAATAGCACCAGCTAAACACTGCAATCTACCACAATGTCTGAAATAAGGATGGAACTATACAGAGGCCAACAGGACAACGTCCTGGTAACTGCTACTACTTAGGGGTCTAGAATGGATAAATGCTGCTGAAAGTGATCATGGGGTGATTGATAATATCATCATTTATCCGTTTTAGATCCTTAAGTAATAGCAGTTGCCAGGACATTG